>NC_136518.1:83210624-83288124 GCF_053919585.1 Euprymna scolopes
TGATGTTTAACTTTAGGAAGAATTTGGAGGAATATTCGATATGTCCATGCAAAAAAAAAAAACTATTGGAAATTCGTATGGTGAGTACTGCCACAAGAAAAATAAAAAGGTTTCTAACTTGCACCAAAATTTTAACGATTACTTTTAAATGAGGAGGAAACGAATTATGTTAGCTCTGTCGAGTCACGTAAAGTCAGAGATTATATTTTGTTTTTTTTTTATTATTCAATTTTCCCCCCAAACAAGGCACAGTGACACTTTGAAGCAGGGGGTTACTATCGAGGACATAAGTTGCATGGATATTATGAAGGGAGATGAGTAGAAAGATGTTTGTTAACATTACACTTGAACTTCTGGATGTCAGTACAGTTGGGAAAGAAGAATCCCGGAAGGGAGTTCCAAAGTCTAGCAGTTTTGGTGAAGAAACTATTGGAGTAGGTTCTCTTACACTTAGGGATCTATACTGTGAAGGAGTGGGATTTGGCTGCTTGTCGAGTTTGTCGGTGGTATTCACGTCGAGGGGGCACAAGTGGTTGTAGTTCGTCAGAGCATTCACCATTAAAGTACTTGTAGAACAGGCAGAGGGATGCAACATTTCATCGATGGGACAGAGGCCGAAGCCTAGATGACAGTTCGGGACCTATCAGTTTGGCGACTCTCTTTTGAACCCTGTCCAGGAGTGAGAGACAAGTAGAAGATGCACTAGCCTAAATGTGAAGTGGTCTTATAGAGGTACAGGATACTTTCAGGCGTTAGTAGCTTTCTAGCACGGTAGAGAGAGCCCACCTTCCTCGCATCAGCCTTGGCAATGTATCTATTCCAGTATTCAGTATTCCTGTAAACGTTAGGCCGAGGAGTTTAAAGGAAGTACTTTCGGGTAATGTGTTCTTGGCCACTGCTATTGGTGGTAGAGAAGGGTTTTTTTATAATTATTGAAGGAGGCAAGGTTAGTCTTGGCAGCATTGAATGTGACCATCCATTTTTCATTTGTTTTCCCATCGTGCCAGTTATAGAGAGTGGTGTCATCAACAAATATACCCAAGTCCGAAACAATTTTATCAGGGAGGTCATTTATTATTATCAGGAATAATAAAGGTCAAAGGATAGACCCTTGAGGTACTCCTACATTTATATCATACTAGCATTTCAGCCCGGCACTGCCCGGGTGTTTGGAGGTGTATATGCTGAGCAAAAAATAACAAAAAAAAAACAGTCAATTTTTTAACTTTGACCCCTATTATGACCCCTTAACATTTATTGTTTTGGGTTCAAATCGAGTTATAAAGTTAGTTCCATATCCAAAGAACCTATATCTAAAATTTAAAGTGTTTAGACCCCAAATTGTCGGAGGAGTTTGGTAGAGTTCTCAAATGTGAAATCGTTTAATTTTGACCTCTTAACAACCAAATTTCTGGCCGAAAACCGATCACATAGATTTTCCTAAATCTCAGTACCCTGTATATCAAATTTCGAGTCTGTAGACTAAAAATTGACAGAGTTATTGCGAAGGAAAATGTATACAGACACACAGACAGACAGACAGACCCACAGACGCACAGACACGTTCACTTTTATAGATACATAGATTGTTTAGATGTACGATCGTCGAGGACAACCTGGATTCTTTTCTTATTTAAGAAGGATTTAATTACATTATGTATTCTTCCAATGATAGCATATCATCTAATTTTCCTTAGAGGACCATCGTGCCACACCCTGTCAGAAGGCTTAGATACATCGAGGGCTACAGCTCTACCCTCCCCTGTTTAGGGTGATCTCCCCTTGCCTGATTAAGTCACGTGGTACCTTATTCAAAAGGCGGAAGCTCACTTCAATTTTTCTCTAATTTTTTAGCTTCATCAAAACTATGAAAGCCTTATACAGCACTTACGAATCCTATTAAGTCTTAAGTAAACACGAACTAATGTTGAAAATAATATTTAGAAGAATAGAAAGTGGAGTTTACTTCCGGTAGTTTCGTAACTCTAGTTTCCTGTATTTTGTCCTTTAGTTCTAACATTTCTATGAGAGATGTTTCTGAAAAAGGGAGAACAATTGGTGTTTCTGGGTCAGAATAGACTCATCTAATATTTATTGTTGGTTGTTGTTTTTTTGTTTGTTTGTTGTTTTTTTCTAATAAAATTTTTTGTTTTTTTTGTTTGTTTGTTTGTTTGTTTTTTTTTTCTAAGTAAAATTTTTTGTTGTTTTTTTTTAAGTAGTATTTTTTGTTCTTTGTTTGTTTATTCTCATGTCCTTACATTAAGTGGATTCAGACAGGAACGGTTTCCATAAAAAAATATTAACATAAATGAATTAATGAAACAGATTAATCGACCGTGGAAATAATTTCTGAAACAAAAACCAAACATTTAAACAAAGATCAAAGAATTGAAAGCATCTTTTTTTTTCGTGAAATAATTTATTGACTCTATATTTAAATTACCTACCGAATCCTCCATTTAAATACGAAAATAAGAAACCATTCTTATGCCAACAAGAATATATTTATAATCTTGTAAATTATTTCTAGATATTTGTAATTAAAAGGAATCTTGAAATACAAGAGCTGCTTCAAATGTAAGGCCTCCTGTTTTTTATTCCGTCCAAATGGATCAAAGGGATCGCAAATTGTATTGTTATGATGAATAAACTTATGCATTCATGAACTGAAAGATTCATTTCTCAGTTGCAGATATTGACGGTGTGAACTCTAAGAAAGCAACCCCAACTCATAGATATGCGTCACAAGCCAAGATGAGTTATTGAATTTCTGGCATCACCACCATTGAGAATGCTCGCGACTTTATAGAAAAATCAATTCTGGGCACAAAAGGTCGTTCGTTTTGATCGTGTCACTCGGGTCTTTGTAGATCATCAACTTTTGGGGTTAAAATTAAAATAATAGGAACGACTATTGTGTGACAAACTGCGCTCCGTTCACACATGATCAATCATCGTTAATCGCTGACAAAAGTAATGTCCAAAGTATAGATTTTAGAAGAAGGCGTGCTACGATATACCTTAGACAAAAACAAATTTTACGAAAGATGTAATCTTTTTATTCGTCGTATACAAATTAAATGTGCAATTATTTTCGTCAGTCTGTGTCGAATAAGTTTGAAATAGCATTTTTTTTTCTGTCTGTTAAGCTCTAGTTTTGAAGAAAAACTTTTAGATGACATGCGGAAACCTACGCGTAAGTACTAATGAAATTTCATATTTTGTAGATAATATTGTAAGTATCCAGTGTTTTAATCTATATATTTATGTAAATCTGTGAACCTTGCTTGCGTTTTGTCTTCGACAACCGGGCGATTCCATCTTTAAAACGGGATGGCAGGTGAATTTATTATATATGTATCTATTTATCTATCTATCTATCTATCTATATATATATATATATATATATATATATATATATATATATACATATATATATGTGTGTGTGTGTGTGTGTGTGTGTGTGTGTGTGTATGTGTGTGTGCGTGTTTTTGCATTGATATTCATATTAAAAACCTTTTTTCTGTTTATTTATTTGCTTGCCCACTGAGCAAATTAGGCACAAGGCCGTTTTTTAATGTGGAGAGTGAGAGGAAAGGTAACCAGTTCCCGCGAGAGGGAACTGGATAGTTTCCCCTACATTGACCAAAACTAATTACTTAAGAGCAATGGTCTGATATGTGGGGTTGCCCCCACATATCACTTTGATTGCAGTATCTGTCGGAACAGATGGTATTTATTTGCTCCCCCACTGAGCAAATTAGGCACAAGGCCGTTTTTAATGTGAGGTAAAAACCAGCTCCCCTAAAAGGGGTCACTCTGGTTACCAAAAATAATAATTGTCGCAGTATAGAGGGTTTCCCCTCCATTGACTGGTACAAACTATCTTAAGTGCAGCATCTGCCGGAACAGATACTACACTTTGTTAACAAAAAAAGAGATCTTAACCCGAAGGCCAAGAAGAAAAAAGGCGAACTTTTTTTCTATTTATTTAAGAAGAAAATACAACTTCGTATGTATGGGTCGTGGAATTGCGTTCATCTACAAAAGATCAGGCTAATTTGCATATGCTTTTAAACATTCATTTTAATTAATTCCCCTTTAGATTTTTTTTCAGTTTTCTTGTGGAATGATCATATGTAGTTAACTTTTATGTGCAGATATGTACGTGATTTATACTACCGTAATATTTGCGTCAAGAGGTTATAGTAAGCACCAACCTCTTTTTATATATATATTCATGTATGCGCATATATATTTGCTTAAAAAATATTGCCTAACAAACTCTTGTCAGTGTTTGGTCTACAAACATAAAACTTAATATGTAGGGTATTCGAACCCATGCAAAACGTCTTTTCAGAACGTTGAATACAAGAAGGAAAAAAGCAAATTCGCACAATTTCTCATTTCAATTCAAGCTAGGCCGAAAATCTGCTGAAACAGCTTACGATATTAAAGAAGCGTTTGGACTAGGAACCATTACTGAATGCATACCACAATGGTTGTTTAAGAAATTTCGTGGTGGCGACGAGGGTCTTGAAGAAGATGAGCATAATGATCGGCCATCGGATGTTGACAACGATCATTTAAGAGCCTTAGTCGAAGCCAATCCACGCACAACTGTTCAAGAACTTGCTTCTGAATTAGATGTAACGTATATGACGATTTCCAACAACTTGAGAGAGATTGAAAAGACAAAAGAACTTGGTAAATGGATGCATCATGAATTGGACGACAATCCCAAGAAACGCCGTTATGAAGTCTCATCTTCCATTCTTTTACGCAACAAGAACGACCCGTTTCTCGATCGGGTTGTGACTTGTGATGAAAAGTGTTTGTTTTCTTTTTACGACAACCGGCGACGATTAGTTAAGTGGTTAGACGTCGACGAAGCTCCACGATACTTCTCAAAATACTGCTAAAAGATGGTCATATTGACTGTTTGGTGGTTTGTGACCGGTCTCATTCATTACAGTTTTTGAATGCAGGCGAAGCCATTACGATGGTGGAGTATTGTCAACAAATTGATGAAATGCATCAGAAGCTTCGACAACAACACCCAGCATTAGTCAACAGAAAAGGACCAATTCTCCTCCACTACAATGCCCGACCGCACGTTGCTTAACCGACCCTGCAGATGTTGAACGACATCTCACCTAACCCGACTATCACTTTTTAAGCATCTCGAAAACTTTCTGCAAGAGAAATGTGTTAAAAATCTAAGCGATGTCAAAAACGCCTTTAGCGAATTCATCGCATAAAAACGCAAGACGTTATTGACATGAAAACACCTGTTTTGCGTTGACAAAATTGTGTTGTTCTGATAGTGCTTATTTCGATCAATAAATATTTTTATTTGAATTTAAAGGTTAAAAACTGTGAAAACTTTCTTGTCACCCTAATATATATTTTATATATGCGTATGGGCGTGGCGCAGAGGCTAATGAATAAGAGTGGAGAGGTGTACGTTTTTGGTTTTAATTATAGCTGATGACACCCAAATCATATATAGTAGTGAGAGCAAAATTTATATATATATATATATATATATGACTACTTCATTTACTCACATAAATTAATATACAAAAGTATAAATTTATGCGTAAACTTTAAGTATTTACTTAAAAAGTGCTCAATACGTAGGTAGAGCTAGTCAGTGAGTTATAAAATATATATGGCGATTAAGCTACACTGAATATTCCGTGTTTCATCCACTCTAGGACTCTTCAGGCTTATGCGCGAATTTTGTAGTTGTCTGTCGTTTTTATATACACTAAAATCTCAATAGAAGGTGCGTATATAAAAACAACAACCACAAAATTCGCGCATAAGCCTGAAGAGTCTTAGAGTGGATGAAACGCGGAATATTCAGTGTAGCTTAATCGCCATATATATTTTATAACTTACTATATATATATATATATATATATATATATATATATATATATATATATATATATATTTACCAGTGGTGAAAAAACCGGACTAGAGTGCTCAATGTGTAGTCAGAGCAGTATATAGGAAATTTATTACTGTGAGTCCAGAATGAGTTTACAAATTGTTTCAGCTAGAGGAAAATCCTCAAAGAGAGGAAAAAATCCAACTAGCATCGTCAGAATTCATAGATGAGTCCATCTATGAATTCTGACGATGCTAGTTGGATTTTTTCCTCTCTTTGAGGATTTTCCTCTAGCTGAAACAATTTGTAAACTCATTCTGGACTCACAGTAATAAATTTCATATATATATATATATATATATATATATATATATATATATATATATATATATATATACATACATACATACATAGATATATATATATATATATTAGGTTTATATAATAATCGATAGAAAATTTTCTCTATAATAATAAATACGTCATCTGCACTATTATAAGCGTATTTAACGACCGGGCAACGCCGAACGGTCTACTAGTAATATCACAAAAATGTACATATTAGAGGACGCAAGCTACGAGATAATGTTAACAAGATCTTTACATTTGCGATATGTAAATAAGATGTGTGCGAACATTTGATTTGGTCTATTGCGCAAAAGTTTGAAAATATCCTCGCTTCTGAAAAATATTCGTTCTTCTTCCATTCCCGGCGCTAATTCCTTTAATATTAAAATAACAATGGTTTGAGTCGTCCGTTTTATTGCAGCTCAAACATTTTCATCATTGTATTTTTAATATGCGTTTTACATGTTGGCATGTGTTGGACAACTTTAAGGAATTGGTTTTCAAACAGATCAATCTCTGGTCATGTCTCTGGCCATGTCATGTGTCTATAGAGACAATAAGTGCACAGTTTGATGTCAGTCTGGGAACTGAACACACAATTATTCGTGAGAAACTGAAGATGCGGAAGATTGGCGCGAAGTTTGTCCCAGGGTTGCTTAGAGAGGATGAGAAAGAAAGCCGTTGTCATGGGCACCACGACAGTTCCTCGTCCTCTCTATAGTTCAGAACTTTCTCCCTGTGACTTTTGGTTATTCCTTAAGCCCCCCCCCCAAAAAAAAAAAAACATTGGAGGCTGTCTTTATTTGTTTTTGTTTTTTCTCAAATTCATTCTTATCACCTTTTCTCTGTCAACTGACCCTAATATCTACATTTACTAACCCAAGAATTCTAGTCCATTCCGTCACTGTGACCAAACCGTAGAAGTTTTCTGTTCTCCACACATCTCCCTACGCTCTCTTGGTTTAATCCTTTGATGTTATTTAATATTTAATAGGGATTGGACGATTCCGATATTTTCCCCGATTCCGATACAATGACCGATTCGGTATTAAATTCCCGATTCCGATACAATTACCGATTCCGATTCCGATTCTTTAGAAATCTCTACATATATAACTATAAAGTTGTTATTTTTCACAATTACCGTAAGAACACATGTAAAATGTGCAGATGTTTTCGCAAACGTAAAGATGCACTTGTGAGGGATGATCTATCGATTTTAGCTTTACTAATAGTTTAAAATCAATAGATATTAATTATTTTAGCATCATATCAGCAGGAGAAAGAATTTTCTTTACAGAAAACTAAATAAAAAAGCCAATTTAAAAAATCGTTTTTGGTATCGGAAAATAGGCACACATTTTTCCGATTCCGATACCGATTCCGATACTTGAAAAAGTTCCGATTTTTTCGATTCCCGATTCCGATTCCGATTCCGACTAATTGTCCCAACACTAATATTTAAACAATAAAAATACTGAATGGTATTGTAAGTTAATTTTCCTCCACTACAATGCCCGACCGCACGTTACTTAACCGACCCTGCTGATGTTAAACGAATTGGGCTACAAAACTCTGCCTCATCCGCCGTACTCCCCAGACAACTCACCTATCGACTATCACTTTTTCATGCATCTCGAAAACTTTCTGCAAGAGATTGTGTTAAAAATCTAAGCGATATCAAAAACGCCTTCGGCGAATTCATCGCATAAAAACGCAAGATTTTTACGTTGTTGACATGAAAACTGAAGGTTTGACTTTTTGTATCATTTTACTTCAGTTGAAGTTCTGCGAAACCAAGAGTCCCTCTTCCCCGAGGTTAACACTTAATCTTTATACAAGACATATTGACATTCAAATATAGACATTCAAATAAAGACATTCAAATATTCCATTAAAGTTCTCTTTTACCTATTAAACGTTAAGTTAGTAAAGAAGTTAAGAATTATGTCTCTGGTGTTGAACCAAGCAGCCACCATGTCGATTGTGAAATCTCCGTGTATAACTCAAACGATCGATCACGCCCTCCGGAAATCACAATTCACGAATGCAATCGAAACTATTACGTCCATAACTTTGTTAAGCATGTTACCAACCATGAAATCCTTTGGGCCATCACTAAAATAACAGATAATATGAAATGAAATCGTAAAGAAATGGACATTTTGTTTATCTAGTCCGCATATTCTAGCATCTCTTAATTTAATCAATAATTACACGAGCAAGAAACTACTCTTATCTTTAGGATCTCCGCGACGGTGGAGTCTAAGCGATTCCCCGTCGGGCTGAAATGAATTCCAGTAATAGTCGTGAATGGAAGCAACAAATGGTTGAAAATTAAATGGCTTCGGGTATCTCTCTCTTGAGATTAAAAAATCAGTGTTGTTTTAATACAAACACCTGAACCACAGGTGGAGTACTGACTAGACTTTAACTATTTCATGTACGAGGTGCCTTCAAGAACTTTCTAGATCTTTTTTATTAATTTATTTTATTGCCGACTATTATCCTCATCTTTTCGTAGTTGTTGTTTCACGACGTTTCGGCCAACTCTTCCTCTGGACTTCGTCAGGTGGTAACCGCGACGGGATAGGAAATACTGTCAATAATTTTCCCCACTCTTTATCTGTGCCTAAATCCAAATGTAGATTCCATGAGCAAATCTTCTTTCTTAGAACTGCACGCCAATGGAACTCTCTGCCGCTTGCCTGTTTCCCACCTGACTACAACTTTGACGTCTTCAAGTCCAACATAAACAAACTCCTGACAAACAGCCCCCTTAAGTAAGACACTATATCAAAACCCCCAATACTAATGATTGCTATAATACTATCTCATTGATTACTGTACACGCAATAACCCTTATCCCTGAGTGGCCTTCGGGTCTTGATAAGTGGTGACCTCCATGTAAAAAAAAATCCGAATCTCCTAACTGCATTCTCAGCAATTACTGCCATCCATAGTTGCTGCCGTTTCACCACGTTTTGGCCAAGTAAGCCCCTGGCTGGCTTTGGGTAGGATTGAAACCGCTATCTTCAGACAATTCTCATCTGGAACCGTAGATATTCAGCATCTCTATCCACGGCACCACGGGCCCCGAAGATTTTTATTTTTTTTTTTTTGTACAGGTATTTAAAATTGGCGTAGACTATTAAAAATGCTTGAGTATATTATTGCTATACATCTTATGAAATGACTAATTTTTATGGTTCGATGTTCAAATAAACAACTACAGCAGGGGTTGAACTACACTTTACCTAAAGCATGTTTATCACAGCTGGTGAATTTCAAAAATGCAATCTGGACGTGAGGACAATTTTAAAAACCTATATGCAATAAAATTCATTTTTACACTTGGAAAAAACGCTACAGGAACGTATGCAATCCATCACACTGCTTTTGGAGTATCTTGCATTAATAGAGAACCAGTTTGTGAGTGGCATAACAGATTCAAGGAAGGCAATGAGTCTGTGTGAGGGATGATGACAGGTGTGGGAGGAGGAAGGAAGTGAGTACACCAGACTTGATTGGCCAAATTAAGAATTCCATTAATAAGGACCGTCGTGCGTCTATAGAGACAAAAAGTACACAGTTTGATGTCACAATTATTCGTGAGAAACTGAAGATGCGAAAGATTGGCGCGAACGTTGTCCCAAGGGTGCTCAGAGAAGATCAGAAAGAAAGACGTTGTCATGACCAAGATGGGCATTAATGCAGTTCCTCACCCTCCCTATACTTTAGACCTTGCTCCCTGTGACTTTTGGTTATTCCCTAAGCTCAAGGAAAACCTTAGAGGCTGTCGTTATAAAACAATTGAGGAGATCAAAGAGGCTGTGACGAGGGTCATTGGCACGTTCACACAAGAGGACTTCTATGACGCCTTCCAGAAGGTGTTGGAACGGTATAACAAATGCATTGCAGCCGGAGGAGATTACTTTGAAGGGGACTAGAGTTTCATGTGTTTATTATTAATAAAAATGCCCATACGAAAAAGTATGGACACTTATTGAAGGCACCTCGTAATTCTACTGCAGGAAGAGAGTGATTACGGACTCTGAATACTTTGGTCTTTTAAATATGTTACAAATTATGTTGAGTTTAATACTGTTTTGTTTTTGTATTTGTCAACTGCAGCAAATGCGTATAGTTTACTTGCCATTCCTTTTCGCATATTAGTACTTCTATTATTTATATTTATGAAGCAAAGCGCGATTAGAAGAAGCTTGGACGTTTTTTCTTTTTTTTTCTCCTCCCCCCCCCCATCGCCCTCGACACAAATGAATTATTGTACCATTTTTATTGTTATCTTTTTTTTGTTTTTACACGTCAATAAAAAATGTTTTAAAAATTGGGAGTTAAGTAGGATGTCCCCCAGTATGAAAGGGTGAATGCGGTATTATGGTGAAAGATACTAGCTGGGAGAAACTTTTGATTTTGTTTAGTTCTGGAGTGACAAGGATGACCAACGACACCCACAATCTCCCCCTTTTTAGTTGGCCATGTGCCTAAGTTTTTTGTTCAGTGTTGATTTTCAATGTATTTTTAACATGAATAAAGGATTTAATATCTCAAAGTGTAGTATCTGTTCTTCAGATGCTGCACTTCTATTTCTTGTTCTCTTTCAGTGGAGGAGAAATCTTTCACGACTGAGACAATTTTTATTTTTGTACCTTTTCTCCACGTTAAAAAGACGACCCTGGTGTCTATCTCTGCCCCGTGGGGAGGCATTGTAAATAGGTACAGCGCGATTGGTTGGTTGGTTCGTTGGTTGTTTTTGTTTTACGGCATATCAACCCTTTTCGGGTTATTTAATGCCGAATCAAAAGATTTTGAAGAAAATTTTTTTTAATAGAATATATTTGTTGTTTTCACGTCGGTTTCTATTTAACCCATAGTTGGGATCCTAACAGGTACTACCACTCCGGGTCAGAGATGACCTGGGAGCAATGGCAATTAAAGGGTGGCTCCACACTCCCCAAAGCCCACAAGCTAGGGCCTCACCACTGGATATAGTTTAAGGTCATATCCAGGACCCCCATTGAGGGACTTTTACCCTCTTGAAGGGGGCAGTCGGCGTATTCTAATGCCCCACCGACAGGGCCACAGCGCGATTAGATAAATGTTTTCACAACATGATTTTGCAACCAAAACTGAGTAAACGCAATTTTTTTTTTTTTTTTTACAAAGGGGTTACCACTTATCAGCAGGATAAGGTTTTTGAGTGTACATTCGTCAATGGGATAATTTAGTAATCGTTAGTAGTAGAAATTGGGTAAATTAAGTTATTTAATGGAACGGTTCATCCAGGATTTGTTTGCATTGGACTTGAAGGCAACCAAATTTTAGTCAGCTGGAAAACAGACTAACGGAAGAGAGTTCCACATGCGTGAAGTTCTGAGAAAGAATCTTTGTTCATGGAATCTACGTTTCGGTTTAGGCGCAGATAAAGAGTGGGGAAAATTATTGAGAGTGATTTCAGCTAGACGGGTGTTTTTCGTGAAAGATTGGCGAGGGGGGACCATAGATTGGAGCTCAGACGAGCACTTCCAATGAAAATAATGATAAAGCAGAGACAGGCTCGCAACGTCTCTTCTGTATATACGTTATATATATTATATATGATACTATACTTTATATATATTATATATGATACTATACTTTATATATATTATATATAAATTTTTGCTTACGTTTGTTTCGTATTTATCAACTTATAATAAATAATATATTAAATTGTGACCATCCGAAACGCCTCTTTTGGACGGTATTGTTAACAGTAGCAGCAACCCAAGAGTGTTTTATTCGGTTAATATCGTTTCGCTGGATAGACTTGACTTTGATTACACTTGTCTAACCTTTTATTTTCGTATCTAAGTACTTTTAATATTGTTTTGAGTGGAGTTCGTCGAATTACAAAGGATTTATTTAAAAACAAAACTTTCCCAACACTGGTGACACCGACGTGATTGCTTAAAACGGCTAGATTTAAAACACCTCTTTAAATTTAGAAAAAATTTACAAATGATTAATTAAATTATATTTGAATTTAACGTGACTTTTGGCTTTGATAAGTGTTGGTCAATTAATAAAATAATAAAGAAACGATGGTATTTATTGAGAGATTGCGTTTCAACTCTTCGCTTTCTGATGAGTGAATCGTGGCCGAGATTTCAGGTCTTCCTTCCTCTTCAGCTTGCCAGCAATGGCGGGATTTCTGTGGAAACAAATGCAAAGAACATTCAATCATGAAATCTAATTAAAATGAAGACAATGTTGAACATAAAACTCGATTTCTTCATACAGACATTTCATCTCTTATATATAAAAGTCACTCTGTGTGTGTGAGGATTCCTTCTTCACAGGTTCCGAAACGGCTGAGCTCATCTTTTGCAAATTTCACACAAAGGTAATTTATATGTCTGGCAGTATTCTTAGATATGTTTTGTACACAGCTTTATCCGATAAATATCGAACATCGAAAAAGTTCTATCTTAAAAATAGTTTTTTTTTCTCTTATAGATAGAAAATAATTTTTATAGGGGAGTATATTACGTTACACCGACCAATAGAAATAATAAAATCTCAGGCAATCATTTTTCGAAAATCGAAAAAATCCGATCTTAAAAATAGTCTTTCTCTCTCATCGTTATATAGAAGAATTTTTTATCTGGGAGTATTTTACGTTACAGCGGCCAAAGAAAACAATAAATCCCAGCAAATCATTTTCAAAAATCGAAAAATCCAATCTCTTAAAAAGTCTTTCTCTCTTGTAGATAAATAGAAGAATTTTTACAGGGGGAATATTTTACGTTACATCGGCCAAGGGAAATAATAAAATCTCAGCAAATCATTTTTTCTTTAAAAAAAAAAAAACAGATATATTATCATCTGGAGATACAGCTCAATGGTAAAGCCTTCGACTACAGATTGAATGATTCCTGTTTAAGCCTGGGTGTACCTCACCATTTTATTTTAATCTTTCTTAGAAATGACTACAATTTACTATAAAAAAGAGGTACCATTTAAAATCGCCTCAAATCATTTCTTCCTTTGCATATTTTAAAACTAAATATTATTCAGAAATTACTTTTCCAGGACATTCACTGTCAAGCCGAAATATCAGCTGATATTGTACAGTACGCTTAAACATGATATTTTAAATTATGCAGATTGCATATGTATTATTATAGTTTCGATCCTCTATTGATTATTATATAGTACGAAGAATAATTTGACCGGTGGACTCATTCGCAAAAAAAAAAAAAAATTTTTCATAAATAATGATTATGTCGTTGATCAAATTCCGTCTGTGTTTTTTCACAATATCACGTCAGCTGACATTTAGGCTTGTACAAAACATACCAAATAACACTGCTAGACATACAAATTACCTTTGTGTGAAATTTGCAAAAAATAGGCTCAACCATTTCGGAACCTATAAGGAAGGAACTCAAACACACACAAAGTGGCTTTTATATGAGTGGAAATACAAAATTGTTATGCTTGTTGTCAAACTTTCTTTGCTCTATTCTTGTCTTGATTTGTATAGTCAGTTTTATTGAGTAATTGACACGATAAGCATACACACCGTATGAAAGAAGAGGGAAATGCCAAACAACATCTATAATGTATGTATGTATGTATGTATGTATGTATGAAAGTGTCGATGTATGTGTGTATGTATGTATGTGTGTATGTATGTGTGTATGGATGTATGTATGTATGTGTGTATTTGTGTATGTATGTGTTTGTGTATGTATGTGTGTATGTATGTATGTGTGTATGTATGTATGCATGCATGTATGTGTATATGTATATATGCATGTATGTATGTATATTTTTCGTCGATTCGTACGTTGAGTTATTTGGAAAATTATGTGTGAATTTTTCAACATCATCATAATCATTATCATGTACTGCATATGTGTGAATCTAAAACAAACTTTTTATTTAAAAAAAGAAAAAAAAAGGAAGGAGGAAAAAGATTAGGAAGGAAAAGGGACAAAAACGGGGCAGCTGCTGATCACTTACTATGTATGACTTTTGGAATGTTCCTTCATGTGTATTTTACATGTATATGTGTGTGTGTGTACGTATGTATAGGCATATGTATGTATGTGCGTATATGTGTGCCTCTACGTGATTATGTATGTACGCATGTGTTTATTGTCATGTGTGTGGGGTGGAGAGGGTTCCCGTAAGCCGTGATGAAGGCAACCCCTCTAGGAGAAGCAAATATTAGATTTAAAAAATAAAAATAAAGCGGGAAACCAGTACCCGCATTAAGCTGGTCTGCAGTTTGACTTGTTGCTGGCTATCTTGCTCTTGCTTATTGCTGGATGTCAACATTTTGAACCGAGAGAGAGAGTTAGCTGTTGTACAAAGCTAAAACTCTGTAACATCATCTGTGTATAGATACTCCCTTAGCCATGGAAAAGTTGTGACGCGTGTAGGCCTGAAATGCTGGAAGCATGTAATAATTGATCTGCCATCATTATATGTATATATGTATGTATTGGTGTATGTATGTTCATGTACATGTGTATGTATCTGTGTGTATATCTATGTGTATATGTATGCATATGTGTATGTGTATGTGTATGTGTATATGTATGTGTGTATGTATATACGTATATATATTGTTTGTATGTATGTGTATATGCATGTGTGTATGTGCATATATGCATGTGTGTGTGCGTATGTGTATATCTGCATGTGTGTATGCACGTATATGCATGCATGTATATGTCTATGTATGCGCATGTTTGTGTATGAGTGCATATTCATGTATGTGTATGTATATGTAAGTAAGTATATGGATATATATATGCATATGTGTACATATGTGTATATGTATGTATATGTGTGTATGTATTTGTATATGTGTGTGTATTTATATGTATGTAGATGTGTATGTATGCGTGTGTATGTACATGTATGTATGTGTATTATGTATTGTGTATGTATATATGTATATATGTGTGTATGTTTACAGATATGTATGTGTGTATGTGTATATATGTATATTTGCATTTATATATGTATATATATGTATGCCATTGACCGTCTTGTGTATGTTTATGTATGTATATGTATGTGTATTATGTATTGTGTATGTATGCATATACGTGTGTTATATGTATGTGTGTATGTGTATGTATGTGTATATATGTATGTATGTATGCGTGCATATATATATGTATGTATACTAATGACCGTCTTCAGTGTCATGTCTGTTTGAGCGTGTGAATTTTGCCGCCTGGACTAAAGTCATTTTCGGGTCATGGACTGTCAGTGCCTGAGGGGGGTGGCACAAGACGTTGCAATCATCATGTATATATGTATGTATGTATGTATGTATGTATGTATGTATGCATGCATATATGTATGTATATATGCCTGCCTAAAACTTTCGACAGAGGCGACAGATTATCACAAGATCGATATCGTTTTGAAAGTCGACCCTTCGGACGACAAATATAAAAAAAATTGGCTAAAAATATTAATTCCTTTACTCCTAACTGAGAAGTTTTCTACAGGGAGAGGTCGCTTTTTTCGCCGATATTTTCGAAAGTCATCCCTTCTTTTCGATTGACTTGCCTTAATTTAAACCTACGTCACTTCCGATTTGGCGATGGACGCAACAGCAAAGACGTAACTTTTTTTCACGTTCTTTTCCCCCTTCGCGTTACAGGTTCGAGCCAGCCTGTCTGTCTACTACCACTTTTTTCTGCTCAACATACACTTCCAAACACCCGGGCAACGCCGGCACCCAGGCTAGTTTAATATATAAAAATATTTCTGTCTGTTCGTTTATCTTCATGTTTTCAAACTCCATCTCTCTTAAACTAAAAGTTTTAAAGGGTCAAAAAGGAGTCAAAAGTTTTTAAAATTCTCATACATTCTGTACATTCATCGTGGTTTATTTTTAACCAGTACATATGCGTGTCACATTGGTAAAGTGGTAACGTCCCGAACTTTGAATACTACAGTTTTGCTTTCGGTTTCGATTCTAGCTTATGGCACCGAAATACTTTTTTTTTTACTTTTGAAATCACGACTCTATTATTATATATACGAAATTTGGACAACTTAAAAGATTATATTTAAGCATATTTTACGACCGGGCAATGCCAGGCGGCCCCTCTCCACTAGTTTAACTTATAATACATATTGTCTGTCTCTCTCCATACTTTCAAACTCCATCTCTTTTGAAACTAAAAGGGCCTCAAATGATTTGATTTTTTATGAACCGTATTTTATGGATCTTTAGCCGGTTAACATAGTTTTTAAGAGGTCAAAAAGGAGTCAAAATGTAAAAAAATCGTTATACATTTTGTACATTCATAGTTTGTTTTTAATTTTTAATTTTCAATCAATATGTGTGTCACGTTGGTATACAGTGATAACGTCACCAGCTTTGAAGGCGACACTTTTACTTTTCGGTTTCGATTCTAACTGATGGTATCCAAATAATTTTTTTTTTACTTTTCAAGTTATGACTTTATAATATATACGAAATCTGGACAAATTAAAATAGCATATTGAAGTGTATTTTACGTCATTTTAGAGATAAAAGGTGGCGGTTGCAGACAAAATTTTGGTAAGATTTATAAGGTTGAGCAGACAACAACAACTGACAAACTAAAAAGGCAGTTCTTCAGAACATGGGTGGAGTTTATCCTTATTTATGGTGCTACCACCTGGACACTCACCAAAAGATTGGAAAAAAGCTGGACGGGATGTCCACCCATATGCTACGAATAGTGTTAAATATATCTAGGCAAGATCGTTTCACGAGCAGCAACTTTATGGCAACCTACCTGCCATGTCTACATCCATCAAATGTATTTCTGTAGACTCCACAACACGGATGCAGAAGCATAGAACAATCTCGATCCACGTACATCCATCAAATTACACATGATGCCAACTGTGATCCTGAAGATCTGAGACAGCTCACGGAAAACATAGAAATCTAGAGAGAGAGAGATCACATTGGTTCGGGCAAGGAACTCAACCAGATAGATAGAGCAGGATTTGGATCATACTTTGAAAATCTGACAATATAACTTTATATACTCAATAATATTTGCAATCCCAAGCTTCTCTGTACATATAGGAGCCGCGGTTGTTTTCTTCATTGAAATTTATTTATTGGAAGCTATAAATATTATGAAATTAAAGTTGGCTATCTCGTCATTAATGCTGTAAACGATAGTTTCTATTCAAGCCATAGGATTATGACAGGTACTAACACTTCGGATCGATCTATCTGCTAAGACTTTGAGGATATGGAATGGTTTTTATTTATCCTCGTCTACAATGCTAAACCTCACAGAGCAATGACGTCATCCACGTATATATATATATATATATATATATATATATATATATAAAGCTGAATGTGTGTGTGTGTGTGTGTGTGTGTGTGTGTGTGTGTGTGTGTGTGTGTGTGGTCACGAATAGGCTCCTATATTGTTGATTATTTTTAAAAACTGATTACATATAATGATAGAAGATGTATCGAGACACAGGAATGGGTATGTTTGATCTGGCAGAACGGTGATACATTAAAATTGTGGGGTCTGCGTTCGCGCATGGTCCACAAAGTATGGAAATAAAAAATTTTAAATAAAAAAAAACGTTTACAAGGGTTTTTCATATAGATGTACCTAATAATACTTTGATAAGTATGTTTTAACTTAAATAGGGATGGTATAATAAAATTGTGGGGTCTGCGTTCACGCCTGGCTTCCATGGAATGGAAATAGGCACAAACTTTAATAAAGACTTTTCATATCTATCTGCGTAAATATACTTTGATAATTATGTTTCAGTTTGAAGAAATATGGTATAATAAAATTATAGGGTGTTCGTTCGCGCCTGACCTCCATAGAATGGGAATATGTCACAAAGTTTAACAAGATTTTTTTTAATATAGATTCACAGAATATTGTGAAAAGTGTTTCAGTGTGAACAGGTATGGTATAATAAATTATGGGGTTAATCTATTTTATTTTTACTTTCATCATATTTTGCTTTGGTTTTGATACCCCCAAATTCGAAGCTATCTCATTACAACCCTTCCTTTTCATAACCTATCACACTTTCATAAATCAGAGTCCATTTTCTGTAGGGTGTTTTTGAACCCAGTCAACGACGTGTACTTTTGCTAGTATATATATAAAGCTATATGTCTGTCTGTTTTTCTCCACATTTTCAAACTCTAATCTCCTCCAAAACAAAAAATCGTTTTGTACATTCATCTTAGTTTATTTTAAATTTAGGTTTTTAAATCAGTCCATATGCGTGTCACGTTGGGGAAGGGATGCTCGTTTTTGCCCGGTCGTAAAATACGCTTAAATATAATAGTTTAATTTGTCCAGATTACGTTATATATTATTATAGAGTCATGATTTGAAAAGTAAAAAAGAGTATTTTGGTGCCATCAGCTAGAATCGAAACCGGAAGCAAAGTGTAGCATTCAAAGCTAGTGACGTCATCACTGTACCAATATATATATGTTTTATTTTTTATTACCGTTTTATCTGTTTGGTTACTTATATATATATATATATGTATATATATATATATATATATATACTAACAAATATATATATATATATATATATATATATATATATATATATATATATATATATATATATGTTAGCAGCAAGTACTTATTCACGCATGTTTGATTGATTACGACAGAATTATTCTTTCTTTCCGATTTTTCTGGATGCCTTTTCCATTCGCTGACCGGTCTTTTTTATTTAAGCTGAAATGTTGTATATATTTGGGCGCCATTTCATACAACATACCAGCTGAAATAAAAAGACCACTCGGGAAATGGAAAAGATATCCAGAGAAATCGAAAAAAAAAATAATAACTCTGCCGTGATCAGTAAGATGTGCTTGAATATGTGTGTGTGTGTGTACGCATAGCTTTCTTTATCACATTCTCTCTCTCTCTCTCTCTCTCTCTCTCTCTATCTCTCTCTCTCTCGACATATATATATATATATATATATATATATGAATGTTTCAGGAAAATGAGTAGTTTTGCAGGAGAAATAAAAAAAAATGTACATATTTATTTTAATGCATTTTTAAAAGTGTATATATAGACATCGAACAACCCAACCTTCCCATACGCACACATATTTGTCTTTGCCGACATGGGTAGGATTCAAAAACTGTCTTTTTCGCACGATCTATGACTTTTTCTTTTCTTATATTTTTATTTCAATTATCCTGAAGATGTCCTCTGAAATAAGGACGAAACATTGATTTTTTAATAATTTCATTCGGTTTTTCTATTTTTCTTAAAACATAACGTCAACCACCGCTGGTATTTTTTCATTCCTTATATATATATATATATATATATATATATATATATATATATATATATATATATATATATATATATATATATATATATATATATATAGTTCAGAAACTCACAGCGCTATATTTATTTATACCCGTTCCAATTTAACATCAACGACAATTAGATGTCCGATCGTTTTTTGAACGAAATATACATTTATTGATACCATGTCTTTTAATCCGAACTGAAAAGTTGAACCAAAGCAACAAAATGCCAATATCATTCGTCCTAAAATTTGAGAAAAAGTGGATATCACTATTCAAACCCCATTTAAAACATTATAATAAAAAAAAACAAATATAACGAGTATCGGGAGTCAAACACTTCCAAATGCATGTAAAAATGGCAAAATTTTTAAATTGAGGAAAATTTTTTAAATTAAAAACAATTAAATACTTATTAAATCACCATTAACAGCCACACAAGATAACGCGATTAGTACCAACTATATCAAATCTAAGATTGATTCGACGTGAGAAACAGCAAATTCAGACCCTGTGGACAAAGAGACGAATAGATAAACCACACAAAAAGAGAATGCAGCAGACTAGCCCAAAAATAATATAAGAATAGAGACGATCAGATGGAAAGGGATATGGAACATGAAAGGGTTCAAGACAGCATGAATAACCGTGGGAACACTAAGGACAATCAGGAAAAAAGAATTGAAAGAAATTGGAATCCGAGGGAAGGTTGAGAAGGTACAGCAGCTTAAATCCTAAAGAGAACCTTGTTGAGATTGATTATGTTTTCAATTGATTGTTCCTTCAATATGAAGACTATAACTACGTGAAGGGTGACTGGGACTGACTTAACAGTTTCCTATGTGACATTCAATGAGGTCCTATTTGCCTCCGAATGAGAGCTAAGAAAATTTCTGACTGGCTTCTTGTTTGAATTGACAACTTCTTGCTTTGCCGTTAGTTTCAAACCAAACCTCATTCTCCTCTTTGGGTTTCATCTGTTTGTGCTTCTGCCATTGCCCATCGTCATCACTACTTCAATCAGTATCATCGTGATGGTTAGGAGATTTCTAGACAATCCTAAGGAATAGCTGGCAATATCTACCAGACAGCAATTTTTGAAGCTAAGTCTAGCTATTCTCAGGGGATTCGTGACTCTCTCTTATCTTAAAAGGTCGGCTCCTATGATTTCTGGAAGTTCCTTCCTGCTACCTGCTTCTCTGCCTGTACTGGTTTGCAAAAGTTTAAATGTAACGTAAATTAACATCTAGTTAACATTTCCATGGCATGGTTCCAAATAGTAGCACCTTACATCCAAGTGGCGATATACCTTGTCAGAGGTGAACGTGAGTAAAAAAAACATAGATAGATAAATAGATAGATAGATAGATAGATATCGCAAGGATATATATATATATATATATATATATATATATTGATCTTTTTCAATCATTCTGTGTGGTATCGGCCGATACTGGTACCACCACATGTATGCGTGTATTTTGGGGGGTGGAGGGGTAGTTTCAGTTATCCTGTGCTCGTATAATACTCGTATGCACATGTCTCAGTTTCTGTATGAATTGAAATATAGTATTTATGCATATTTTATGACTGGGCAACGCCAGGCTGCCTGCTAGTATATATATATATATATATATATATATATATATATATATATATATATATATATATAGATAGATAGATAGATAGATAGATAGAAATTCCCGAGTATAAATATGTAGATAGATAAATAACTAGATAGATAGAAACCGCACAGTATATATAGATGAAAAGATCGATAGATAGATAAAAAAAATCGGCAAGCATAGATATAAAGATAGACAGATGAAGAAAGAGCTATTTTATTTATTTTACGTTGCCATCGAATTGGTTTATACGCTATTTTGTGAAAAATGTCCCTTTGCTAAGAAATTGCAGTTCTAACCTTTTTGATCCAGCAAATCCGGCGTAAAACGGGAGCAACCTTTTTTCGTGTCCATGCAATATTCCGAAAACAAAATGAACAGCAGTGATTATGCGATACGATATATTTGATAAATGGATTCGCTTTATTTCGTGGCACAGTAAGAATTCTTGCCGACTCCATGAATATAGCGTGTTTTACAAGTTCTATTTCATTAGTGTTAGTTACTTTGGCAGATGTGAAAGACACCGACGCTCTGATTGGTTGAACAATAAAAGGAGCAAATTTATAAAAGTAAGGAGAAAGGTTAGTTCCTCTTTGTGATTTATTGATGGTTCTGTCCCTCAACTATAGTAAACGAAACGCTACTTGAAAGTTTCTTTAAATAGCATATGCCACTTCTGACCTCGGGCCAAGATCGCAGTGTAGTATCTGTTCTGATGATACACTTTCTGATAAAACCTAATCAATTGATTAAGTTAAAAGGTTTTTCTGCTCAAAGGTTTTTTTTTTCTCAAAGGACGGACCCTATTCTTTGGGTGTCTGGAAATGCTGGAAATTAATTTTTAGTTTTTTTGTTAGCCCATTAGGGGCAATATTAATTGTTTTTTCTTCCTTTTTTTTCCAAATAGTTTAGTACTGTTTCAGAAGAAGTACCAGACTTTAATGCAGGGGATTACAATAAAGCTGATCTCAGGAGAGGGAGGTAGGGGAACAGAAGAAGGAGGAGGACGTGGTTGAACAAGAGAAGAAAAAGACAGGGGTTACGCCCGCTCCCCAGAGTACGGACGGAAAAGACCAGAAAGATGCCTTTTCCTCGGGGAAAGGGTCTGCGACGCGGATAGCTCTAACACCCAGGCAGATCTGAATATTAGGCAGAAGAGGTATCTGCGGCAGCTGGCAATCTTCACGCACATCGAAGCGACGGAGGTGCAAAGGCCCAACAACTTCCCGGGGGCTCTGACGCTCATCACCTTCGCGAGGAAAGACAAAGGGTGAGAGTGAAGGCACTCTGGAGGATGATCAGAGAGATTAAGCAGGAAATTCCTGAGCTAAAGCTGTAGGAAGACAACCAGTCACTGATGCGAATAGCTACCAAATGTAAATGGAGGGTCCCGCTTTATGTTCACCCCTCCCTATACAGAGCTTTAAAATTAACCTTCCCCTTGCACGTGGGGGAGTCTGGTTCAAAATGATCACTTTACAACTGAGTTGTTGACTGGGAGTATCGGTCAGGCCTTTAGTGTCTTTATCCCCGAGGACTTTAGACCCATGTGCGATGAATACTATTAGATAAGGAACCATGAATCTGAACCTAGCTAGTTTGAATACGAGGAGCATGAGATCCCGAAGCAGGCTTTTCGCGTGCTGAGGGATCTTGTGGATCTTGAGGAAAGTATAGCTGCTCTTCAGTAGACCCACTTCTGCAGGGCTCAAGGCTTACAAGATGTATTTGAAGCTGTCGCCCATGTTTTTTCCTCTTCTGAAAAATGTGTTTAGCAGTTGGATACGGGTCCGGAACTGGGATCATGCTTTTTCCACAAACGCCAAGGGAAGCTTAGCAAATATTCGGCGGATGGTTCTGGTGTCGTGGAGGTCATGTTGGTGGTGTTCTTGATGTATGATCAGACGAAGTGAATTCAGATCAGAGGAGGAAGGGGCACTGAGAGAGAGATGTACAAAGTCGTAGCACTGCTTCTAACGCCAAGTCTGGGTCTTTTTAGACTTGTAGGCCGGCGCCGAGTCCTGATGTCACACCCAGCGTCTGCCAGCGACCCACAAGCTGATTACACCAGGGATCACCACACTCTTCAGTACATCCAGGTACAGTTTGGTGTTTATGTTCAAGCCGATTTCAAAGATGTGAGGTGTCATGATGTGGTTCTCACTTGAAACCACACCAAAGACCATAACCGTGGCCGAAAACTTTGTTTACATTACCCTAGTCCCGTCCCTTTTATTCGTGGCAATCCAGCGATGTATTTTGAGGGCGCTGGTAATGGTCCTGTTGTCTTAATTTGAATCGATAAAGAGCATGAATTATACAGCTGCGCATCTCCGAACTCGCTCGTTGAACATTGTGTCACTTTCAGACATGATAAAAGGCTCCTATCACTCTTGGGATTTGTACACAACTAACCAACTTGTAGATCGTCTTCAACAAAGAAGAAACCCGGGTTTCATCAAAATAATACGTACTATAATTTCATGTCTACATACGGGTTCTGAAATTTTAGAGTTCGATTATAAAAATCCTTTGCATTCACTTATTAAATGCAGCTTTTTCAAATAGATATATTAGGGTCGTTCTAAAAGTAAGGCCTCCTATTTTTAACTAAAAAGGTTGAAGAACATGCAGATTTCGTATTTATTATTACTATTGAATATTATATTGTATTTTATATCATAGTACTAATTTCAAAAGTTTTTTTAAAAATTACTTGGGTGTCCTTAGCTTGAATCGAAACCTAACTATTCAGCGTTCTAGCCGCATTCCCTACTGTTTGCACTATCGACAGATAAATTCGAAAGAAAATAAATTATACAAAATCAATGTTACACTATGTCAATAGCGCAAGATGAATGCTAAAGTATACTTTAGTGAGCGATTGTGTTTAAAAAATTGTGTTTAAAAAATTGTGTTTAAAAAATTGTGTTTAAAAAATTGTGTTTAAATTGTTCTCATTCGTCATAATGCATGATTCATTCATTTGCGGACTGTTATCTTCATAATTGTTGTTGTTTCGCCACATTTTTGGCCAACTAATCCTCTAGCCTTCTTGGTTAAAGCTGCTATCTTCAGAAAATGCTCACCTGGAACTGTAGAGGACCCTGAAGTGGGCAGAGATGAGGTGAAGATAGCGGTTTCAATCCTATATATGCAATACCTACAATGAAGATGAGGATAACAGTCCGCAAAAGAATACAAAAATTATGAAGCCTCATCTCAAAGAATTTTAATAAATAAATAAATCTGTATTTGTCAGTCATCTTTATGATTCTTAGATCACAGAGCACGTGTCAGTCGATGACTGTACGAGACACCTTCAATAAGTTTCCAGACATTTTCGTATGGACCCTTTTATTGCTAGACCATGCATAAACGTCTAATCCTCCTCGTAGTAATCTCCTCTGGCTGCAATGCATTAGTTGCACTGCTACAACAACTTCTGAAAGGCCCCATGGATGTCCTCTTGTGTGAACGTGTCAATGACACTCGTCACAGCCTCTTTCATCTCTTCCATTGTATCATAACTACAACCTCTAAAGTTTTCTTTGAGCTTAGGAAATAACCAAAAGTCACAGGGAGCAAGGTCTAGACTATATGGAGGGTGAGGAACTGTCTTAATGCCTATCTTGGTCAAATAGTTTGTGACAAGGATGGAGTTGTGGAATAGTGCATTCGCGCAAATCTTCCGCATCATCAGTTTCTCGCGAATAATTGTGTGTACAGTTCCCACACTGACATCAAACTGTGCACTTGTTTTCTTTATAGACACACAATAGTCCTTATCCATGAAATTCTTTATTTCGCCAATCAACTTTAGTGTTGTGGCTTCTTTACTCCTCTCACACCTCTCATCATCCCTCAAAAACTCCATGCCTTCCTTAAATCCATGTCACTCAAAAACTTCTTTCTGATTCGTGCAAGATAGTTCAAAAGCAGCCTGAAGCATTCCACAATTTTTTGTGGAATTTTTTCCAACTTTAAAACAGAATTGTATATCGTTTATCTAAAATGTCCTTACATTCAGATTGCATTTTTTTAAATGAACCAGCTGTGACAATCAGTCTTTAGTAGGGTGTATCCAATTCCTGCTGTAGCTGTTGATTTGAACCTGAAATCATAAAGATTGATCAGTCATCTTATAAGATGTATAGCAATAATTACATACTGAATTTTCTAACACAATTTACAATGCCTGTACAAAAATGTCTGGAAAATTATTGAAGGAACCTCGTTATTTTATATGCACGCTTTTTAAGCACAATCTGATGCGTGCCAAAAAGAAAATGAAATAGACAATAAGTGCCAAAGTTGTATACGCATCCTCGACAGTGTTTTAGCAACAGAGTTTCGTGCAACGTTTTTTTTTTTTAATGTAAGTTCTAAAGGCAAGGACGACCATTTCAAGGCGGCGAAAAATATATCATACGCTTTGGCGACCATGTCCAGGCCTTTAGCAGCGAACGCGTCCACAATTTAGATCTTCACAGATCGACTGTAATGTAAACACGCTTGTTGATATTGACCTCCATCAGGTCCCAGAAGACATAGTCAATGGGCGTTCCAGTTGGATGAGGAAGGCGACAACCAGTAGTATGAAATATTGTTGAGCACCCACGCCTGGATCGTCTTGGCGTTGCATGCAAGAATGGAGTCGTGCTGGAAGACGGAGAAACGACCAGAGGTGATTTCGTCTATTCAAGCCTTCATCACACTCTTCAAGAATATCTTGGCAATGACTCCCGGGCCTTTATATTAAAAAAAAAGATCCTTGTTAGAGATGCAGAAAACAGTGATGGAGGAGAGAAATATTGTATACTTTACTTCAGGAAGTTTCTCGATGTCTTTTCACATCTACCTGTCATTCTGCAGATTCGACATTTTCATCAGATAAGAACCTCAGCATCTCGCCCGACGCGTGCTTCAGCTCGCAGAGCAACACCGCCTTGAAGTTCCTTGACTTTTTTGACATATTCATAATGAATATGTGGTGAGACTCTGGCTAGAAAGAGTAATCGATGTTTTACTTAGTCGTGCGGTAAATGGTAAAATTTGGACAGCAGATGTCAGCGGTGATCTTGGCGTAATACTTACTCGAATATAGCTTCAACACCATGTATATTTATACGCTCATGCACAATTTCATCGCAGTAATATGCCTCTTCAGTGTGGTTTGACAATGCGAGCATTCCAAGCTGAAATTTGTAAACGTGATCGATTGGATAGCTTTCAGATGACTTTTCAGGAGAACTGCTTGTCTGTGGAACATAATACGATGGAACTTCTTCCAGGCTGACTATAACATGGTCATTTTCAAGTCCAACGTAAACAGGTTCTTGAAGAATCGTCTTCTAAAATAAATTAACTTATCAAATTTCCATTACAGTAACTCTTATCGTTGAGTTGCCTTCGGCCGTGATGAGCGGTGAGTTTCTGGTGTAAACTAATAGGCACAAAATCATAATTTAATAAACAAAGAAGATGACAAGTAATACACTAAATGGTTTCCTGGCATTCGTTAATCAATATCAATACTGGAAAAATCAATATCGATTTAGATCTGCAATTTGAAAGAAATAAAAAAACGACGCTGCACTTTCGTCTGGATTTACCTTTCTTTTAAAGAATCAACTTGTTTATCTCCCTTGCTTTAGCCGAGGTCGAACTTTCCCGGCTCGACGTGTCGAACTTCATGCAATACTAATGCATAGGCTTGGAGAATTGAGCCATTACAAAGACCAGAATCCCACGAACATGTGGAATTATTTAAAAGCGAAACATTTGCTCAAAGACGCAGAATTCTTAGCACGCCTCGGATCTGAGAAGAGATGTTTAATACCAGTCTCTTTGATTTCTAGAAGATGACGCCGTCTTTAGTAATCTTTGTATACGTCTCGGTATTTGTATGGGAGGGGTCGTTTGTCGAATGATGAAGATTAATATTGCAATAGCAATTTTATCGCTTAATCCGTACATTAAATCGAGTCATTTCGTTGAGATAAAATCCAAGGATCCTTATTAGATCTGTACATACGCCTAAACATCATTCAGCCGAACTTTCCAATTTCTGAGGACTTGCCGAGCGTTACCTCCACCATGACATGTAAGAAAAAAATGTCTGTATTTCCTGAAGAAGTATACTTTATTCTTCAAACATTTGAAAGAAAGAAAGCCTATTTTTAGGATCGAATTTTTTCGATTTTCGGTACTTATTGGACGAATTTCTATATACACCATATCTAAGAACACTGCCAGACATATAAATTACCTTTGTGTGAAATTTGCAAAAGATAAGCTCAACCGTTTCGGAACCTATAAGGAAGGAACTCACACACACAAAGTGACTTTCATATAAAAAAAGAGATATAGATTAATAATTCGTATTATTCGGATTTTTCGAACTACTGTTCTTATTTTAGGCGTTATTTTCAAAAAATTACCGGTCGATGTAACCTCCGACCTCTTCCAGGTGTATCTTGTCAAACTTGGGTATTTTGTACTCTGTCAATGCAGGATAAGCTGTTTTTAGCAGCTCCTGTCCAGATGTGGCAGCACTACTCCATCCTTGGACGTACTTGGCTTTTATACAGATAGAGAATATCATCAGTAGTGAGATATCTTCTGGAACAATAGAAGGATCCCACCATTTTCCCAGCGTCCTTGGCAACAGATTTGATGTACGTGTTCCATTTCAGATCAGGAGTAAAGGTCAAACCCAGAAGCTTGTCAAAACATGGGGTCTTCCCAAGACGAGAGCCATCCATTTCAATTGATGCCAGATGGTGGTCAGAGCGTTGATGATATAAAGATAGAAGCTTGGTTTTGGCTGCATTAAAAGTGACCAGCCACCTCTTCCCCCATTGTAGCACGTGCTCAAGATCAGAGGAGAGAGAATTAGAGAGAACTTTGTCATTTACAGCCTTTGATGTGTTGCCATAGATGGTCGTGTCATGAGCATAGATGTCAACGAATGATTTAAATATGTTTTTTGGGAGATCATTGATGTAGATCAGGAAGAGAGTTGGGCCCAGGATGGACCCCTTTTTGTGGAACTGAACAGAATTTCGGACGTAACCTTTTATATAATTCATGGGGTCAGCATGTTCTCGTTCCATCAAGCATGACCCGATAGAAGTCTTATAGAAGTCTTATAGAAGTCTTATAAAAGTCTTATAATTCGCAATTGTATTCTGAGTATGGAAGAAAATGGAAACAGCACTAACACTAACCCTATGCTGGTTTAACCGGCTTCCTTCAAAGGAGGAAGTCCCACGGAAGTATGGAGTTCACAAGGGGTTCCCAATCGCATGTATATCCTCGTTAGGGGAGATGACGACGTTAGGTTTTTGCAACTCTTGCAGGGGAGTGTCAACGTCCTCCTATATACAACGCCTTGAATTCCAAAATTGGTCACCCATCTAATACTGACCAGGCTCAACGTTGCTTAATTTCAGTGATTTAGCGAGAACCGGTTTGTCACCGTGAGCATGCTGTACATATATTCTGAGTATCGCCCACATTTTATAAGGTACTCAATAACATTCTAAAATCTGGAAGTTAAAGATTCAATCGTCATTGCTGGCGACACTCAAAATACAATTGCGAATTACTTAGGAATTCTACTCCGTAATATCTGGGGGACTGAGAGCATGCTTTTCCCGTGGATTAAATAAAGGTTCCGTCCAAAATTACGTGACGATTCCAAAATTCGACAGAAATATTCCCCAGT
Source organism: Euprymna scolopes (assembly GCF_053919585.1). Classification (NCBI taxonomy): domain Eukaryota; kingdom Metazoa; phylum Mollusca; class Cephalopoda; order Sepiida; family Sepiolidae; genus Euprymna; species Euprymna scolopes. The sequence goes on from NC_136518.1 coordinate 83,239,615, forward strand.
TTGATAAGAAACAACTGAAGAAGGTCGGAGGTACATCGGCCGAAACGTTGTGAAAATAAAACTAAAAATGGGAACAGTAGTCCGTATAATCTAAATAGTACGAGTGATCTTTTTTCTATATATTATTTTGTTTTTGTTTAATGATTTGTTTGTTTGTGTGCTCCCCCCCACCGCAAGATTCTTTGCAAGCGCCTCTTCACTGTCTGACGATCGGTTTCTTCCACTTAAGTTTCTTTCACATCTGCGGCCAAGCATATTTATAACCGACACACTTAGCGGCGTTGGTCTGTCTGTCATACTTAAACCTTAAACAGTATTTTTGTAGACCTGTCACCCCTATGTCATAACTAAGTTTAGATTTGCCTTTTTAGTTTCGTATAAGCATTATCAATTTGTTGGTATTCGTTTCTCTGATATCTTTCTAGTTAGAACGCTTTTTAGAACAACATTGCGTATTTGCAAGAGTGACTACGTGAATGTTGTTAACATCTTAAGTGAAACTGTTATGTGGAACCAACTAGATTCGAAGTTGGCATACTCAGGTTGTCAGTTCATGTTGTTGTTGTATTTCGGGTTTATATAACTGTGTTGATGTAATGTCTAGCGTATATAAAGGATACGTGTTTCTGTAATCGGTGCTCGTGTATCGTCTAGTGTTTAGAATTATGAAGACAGTTACTTTTCTTTGTAGATTGGGTGTCTGTACGTGTCGAGCCGTTATGTGTATATTTAATAGTTATTCTATATGTATGTGGGTGTTTTGTTTTCCATATTCACTGCAATAATAAACGGGACAATAAACGACCAGTCTTTAACAATGACAAATAACACGCTTGTGTGCTTGACACCCGAATGGTCACATACGTTATCCATTGTCTCCATCTCCTCTGGCAGCAAGCACCTGAAATGAAGGTACCTTCTTCCGAATGGAATGCCCAAAACGCCGAGTTATCTTTTCCAGGTTTTTATCTCTAAATGTTCCACGTTTCGGGGTTTACAGTTCTTAATATTCTCCTTTATATTTTCCTTAGTTGGTCCGTAGATGCTTCCACCGGACCACAGAGACAACTCCTGTCCAGTAACTAATCTAGTGGATAGCTAACTACACAACTCGTCTCTTCGACTTCCTGTTACAGACTAACACCTAATTCTGATTTCCCAGTGCTCACGCGTCTCTTACGTCAGCTAGAGTGGACAATCTGGTTTGTCACGTAAGATACATCGTTTTTTACTAAACCAAATTCCAAACTAGGTCTGTTTATGCTTTTCCTCTTTTCATAGCATTTTCCTTGAGCTAAAATTCCCTAGTTAAATGTTTAACATAAATATTTAACTAATATTATTTCTTTTGAAAACATTTTTCTGAGTATCTTTTTAACCAAAACATGTGCCCGCCACAACATAACACAGATACTACGGAGTGGTCATAGCCAAAGGGTCACAACATAGCATTGTTAATATATTGGGCACCGTTATCTTCCGAATCACACTTAAAATCGATTTTGCCTCTGCATCCACCCGCCTGTTACGCTTAAGTTTGATCGCAAATTTTCATCTTTAAAGATTGAATGGATATGTCTTATAGCAGTCCATTCGTGTTCTTTTCTTTGTGATATTATTTTTCGTCGCCATTTGGAGGGGATATACTATTGATTCTTGTGTCGTGTAGGTTTGTGGTCGTTATTGCGTTGTCGGATATAATCAATGAAGAATGTCCTTTCACACCGGCAGAACATGGCAGAGGCTAAAAGGAATTGTAACACGAGAGAAGAAGGATGAGATCGTGAGAGTTATGGAAATTGTTGATTGATGACGAACGGAAGGCATGAAATAAGAAGCAAATGGGATGAAGGAACAAATAAAAGACCAAAAGCGCTGAAGAAAGAAAAACTTTCGAGAGGTAGGGAGAAGCAGGGAAACATATGGTATGAGTGGGTATGAGAATGAAGAAAGAGTGGAACAGAATACACGAGGGTCGTTCCAAAAGGAAAACATCCTATTTTTTAACTCAAAAATGTTAAAGAGCTACGAAGACGAGAGTGGTTCTATTAAAACGAATGACGTTTTGTACTCCAGAATTTATTGTTCTACATAGAAACCACTATTCTCAATGTACTTTTACCAAATCTTTTGATGTCTCAGTCGTCCGGAGTGGGATTTCTCACCCACATTTCTTTTGTCAACTCTGAAATCAATGAACCCATCTCCTAACTGTGCTGTCATTAACTGCTTCGTAAACGTTCAACACGTGCAAGTGAATGTTGATCTGTTCAATTTTTTTCTGTATGGAAGTATTCAATGATGCATCTCTGCTTCTGACACGCGTCCATGACGGGAGTTACTTTCTTAGAGTCTCATACCATCAATATCTGCAACAAAGTGTTAAATATTTCACGTCATAAATGCATAAGTTCTGTCATCGTAACAATACAATTTGCAATGTCCTCTGATCCATTCAGGCGATATAAAATAGGAGGCGTTACGTTTGGGACGTTCCTCGTAAAAGAAAGTAAGTAGAAAAAAAGCTAGCTAGCGAGAAAAAAACATGGAAATGAGAGAAAAGAGCATAAACAAAAATAAAAATGTGTGTGTGTGTGTGTGTGTGTGTGTGTTCTTCATTGCATTGATGAAGACCGAAGGTATGGTCAAAAAAATATGTTTAAAAGAAGTCTTTTTTAAATTTTTTCCATAACATTTTCTATTCTTACACGTCACTAATAGAAAACGCATAAAAACGTTACAAACTTTTATTCTTTTCCTATTCATTTTATGCACACACACGCACACACACACATGTGTGTATGTATATAAATTGTAAGCTTAATAAAATCATAGCATATAACTGTTTTATCATCCATATATATATATATATATATATATATATATATATATATATATATATATATGAGTGTGTGTGTGTTGTCATCCACATACAGTACTGCTTCGCTGTTTCACAGCTCATCAGTTCGACTGGACAAGCAACTACCTCAAGCCGAGATCGAAACCCGGTCGCCCGAAAGACTGTCGGAACTTCTAACCGTTGCGCTATACGGCTGCTGCTATGCGGGCAGCGAATTAACAATGTTTGGACATTGTCCAAAGTACCTAAGCTCAGTTTCTTTGCACAAAGTGCATCGCTTCATACGCTGATTGTAATTTGTATATCACTCCCCAAATGCTTAACCTAATATAGAAAGCATTTTAGTTATCCGCATACAGTACTGTTTCGCTGTTTCACAGCTCATCAGTGCAGCTAAACAAGCAACTACCTCAAGCCAGGATCGAGACCCGATCGCCCAAACGACAATCGGAGCTTCTAACCGTTGCGCTTAAAAAGTAGGGAGACAAAGATTAAAATTAGAACTGTACTAAATTGTCATATAAATAACATTAGGGATGAATGAAAAACAAATTGAAGCGGCACTAACCCTATATATGTTTTAACCGATTTCCTTAAAAGGAGGAAGTTCCATGGGAGTATGAAATTCATAAGTGGTCGCCAGTCGCATGTATTTCCCCATTAGGAGAGACGATGACGTTAGGGTTTGGCAACTCTTACAGGCAGGTGTCGACGTCCCCTACATACAGCGCTTTGAATTCCCAAATTGGTCACCCATCTGGTACTGACACGGCTCAACGTTGCTTAAGTTCGGTGACCAAACGAGAATCAGTGTGTGAACATGATTATGCCGTATATATTGAGGTTGATTACAATAAATAAAAAAGGTATGACAGGAGAAATCTCGTTAGGCTATACAGATCTGAAATTAAATATTAGTAGAATGTAAATTTTAATATCCGTCGAGTCCTACACCTAAGTTTTACGACTTTATCAAAACATATCCAACTTTATATATATATATATATATATATATATATATATATAACATGATGTTTTTATCTCTACTTTATCTATAAGTAGCCTGTGTGCCCGGCATTGCCCGGGAGTTTTAAGGGGTGTGTTGAGAAAAAAAAGTGATAGTAGGCAGACAGGCTCGAACTCGTACCGCAAAGGAGGAAAAGAACGTAAAAAAAAAAACGTGACGCATTTGCCATTGTGTCCATCGCCAAATTGGAAGTGAAGGCTAGTCAATCGAAAAGATGAGGATAATTTTCGAAAATATCGGCGGACAAAGCGACCCCCTCCTTGTAGAAACATGCTCAGTTAAGGATGAAGGAATTAATATTTTTAGCCAAGTTTTCGATGTTTGTCGTCCGAGGGTCGAGCTTCAAAATGATTCTGATTTCGTGAAAATCCGTCGACTCTGTCGAAAGTTTTAGGTATACATACATACATACATACATACATTTAAACAGACATGTGAGGTTTATATCATAGATGACTATGGGTGTGTGTAGAGGAAAACATACGCATGCATACATATGCATGAACGCACGCACATAGGTAAACCAGAAGAAATACTTAAACATATATGCGCACACACATACACACACACTCACACACACTCACACACTCACACACACACACATAAAATGCAGGGATCGTGAAAAAAAAAACAACTTTTATAAATTATATTCAACCACACACACAATTGTATACCAAAAAACTCACGAGGTATGCCTTAAGATTAACTGATGCTGACTCATTTATGAAGAGGAAAACGATCCACATAACACGGAATTTTGATAAGAATAACCTTTCTAACGTAAAATGTTTGGAAATGTTACGTTACTAAACAGATTTGTACAAAGCCACGTTTCGCCCATTCACAAATTATTGATGCCACATCAAGGATGGTGCATCTGCCTCGTGTATCTCACTCTTAAACATGGTTCAAAACAGAACCTTAAATCTAATTAGTGCCACACTATCGGCTAGGCTCAACCTCTGTCCCATCACCGCAATTGCATCCTTGTGGCTGTTTTACAAATACTTAAACGCAATGTGCTGTAATAAACTCATAACATTTGTGCCCCTCGACGTACGTACTCCAACTAACCCGACAAGCAGCAAAATCTCACACCTTTACTGCTGAAATCACGTCGGAGATTCTTCAACTTAATTAGCTTATTCTCTCGGACTATTAGACTTTGTAATTCCTTCCCTGTTACTCGTTCCCTGACTGTTAACGTGCAGCAGTTAAAATACATGAGCAGAAATCTCGTTGCTTAACTCCCCACAGTCCTCTGTTAGGCACTAGTGCTCGGTAAAAATTGCACCGGTAAAAATGACACCAGTAAAAATGGCACCAATAAAAATGGCACCAGTAAAAACTGCACCGGTAAAAATGACACCAGTAAAAATGGCACCGATCAAAATGACACCAGTGAAAATGCTACTGGAAAAATGGCACAGTAAAAATGGCACCGGTCAAAATTGCATCGGTAAAACTGGCAAAAGAGAATAAATAGGGAAATATGGCACTTTGACAACATAAAATTAGGATCATTTGGGAATTTGGGCTGAGCATTTATTAACCTAAATTTAAATAGGGCTAAGGCCTTAGCTTTAGTTTGGAAAAAGTCGGTTAGGTTGAAATTTTGTAGAAGCATCGAAAAGTGTATACAACGTTTATTTAATAATTATTTTATAATAAACTAGCAGTTCAACCCGGCTTCGCTCGGGCCCTATGTACTGTGAATACACTTTATGTAAGATTTCAAATATTTAGGCCAAAATTTGTCTGAGTAATTTTGCAGAGACCGCAGAGGTCATTTTTTTTAACTTTGACCCCAATTTTGACCCCTTAACATTTATTTTTTTGGTCTCAAATCAAAATACAAAGTTTTACCCACGTCCAAGTTACTTACATCTAAAATTTCAAGTATTTAGACCTAGAATTAGCGGAGGAATTTGGTAGAATCTGCAAAGGTCAACTCTTTCAACTTTGACCTTTTAGCAGCCAAATTTTCGCCTCAAACCTTAATAAAATGCTTGCCGCGTGTCTGAATACCCATTATGTATAAATTTTCAATGTTTAGACCCAAAATTGGCTCATAGTTTACTAGACACCGCAAAGGTCAAGTCTTTTGAACTTTAACCCCTTGGCAGCTCAAATTTTCGATCCAAACCGATTTAAAAAAAAAACTTGCCCTATATCTAAATACCCTTTATGTAAAATTTCAAATGTTTTCACCAGAAATTGGCTGAGTAATTTGGTAGAGACCGCAGAGGTCAATTTTTTTAAACTTTGACCCCAATTTTTACTCCTTAACATTTATTTTGGGGGGAGGCTCAAATCAAATTTAAATGTTTGATCAATGTCCAAGTATCGTACATTTAAAATTTCAAGGTTTAAACCCAAAATTTGCGGGGAAGTTTGGTAGTGTTTTCAATGTACAAAATATACAAACTTAATTTAATCGTTGAACTTTGACCCCTTGACAGCTAAATTTCTGGCCGAAAACCGAGTAAAAAGATTTTCCCAAATCTCAATTCTCCTTATGTCAAATTTCGAGTCTGTAGACCGAAAATTGACAGAATTATTTGGTAGAGAATTGTATACAGACACACACACACATTTTTACTTTTTCAGATATATAGATATTTATGTATAATAATCTGAAAAAATGTCTAAATAAAATGTTATCGCTGCCATATTTACCAAAATACAATTTTTTTAGTCGTGAAAATGGAAAGTTAATTTAATGATTTAAGCCACCGCTTTTAATTTTTTTTAACCAAAATGATTATTTTTAAAAATATTATTATATAAAAAATCAAGTAGTGTCGAGCGTTATGTGATAACAATAAAAAAATGATCAATACGATATTCATAGCTTTGGAGTCTCGATAATGACTTAAAAGTAAAAATAAAACAAATTACTAGTAGAAATCCACCTAATAAATATTACGATAACATTTATTGGGTGGGTTTCTACCAGTATTTTGTTTTATTTTAATTGCATTTTTAAGCTATTCTCGAGACTTCAAGCATGTCAGAGTCTATCGTGGCCATTTCGGCTTATTTTCTATATGGCGCTGTTCTATTTTAAAAAGTTTTTTTTTCTATTTATACGTAATATTTAAATTGATTTTCATCATCTGTCTTTCTAACTTTTTGAAATCGCCTATTTTAAATTTTATATGACTGTTTCGAAAAATCTTAAGCCAACTCTAATTTTAACATTTGCCGAAATGAAAGAAGAAAAACGAAAAGTGAAAGGAAATCTTAAAAATAAATAAATACATAAAGTAAAGTAAGTTTATATATTTTGTATTTTGATTTTTTTTTTTACACTTTTCACTCAACAATATGTCTCCACCCTAACAATGTCGGAAGGTAATGTTAGTAAAAATAAAATGAGTGTAATTTCGTCTTTATAATATAATATAATATATAGATGACTATATATTTTAAGCGTCCTCTCATTGGGTAGAGCAGTGTCGTAAATGTATTTCACTCGTTACTTAATTGACTACAAAACGAAGTCCGCTGTTTCTTTGTTTGTTTGTAAATAAACAAACAGCTCGAGCAATGTAAAAGCTGTGGGCGAATGTTTATTTTCTGAGCATTTGAATAGGTCATTATGAGCACCGAACCAATGGGTGAGTGGTTAGAACTGCTGACTATCAACGCGGTGGTTGAATCTCCGGCTCGGGAAAGGTGCTAGTTTAGCTGCACTAATAAGTTGTGATACAACGAAACAGTATTGCATGTGGATGACTAATTAAACATAATAATCATTGGGGGGGGGGCAAAAATGTTTATATCTAATTTTTAAACATTTTCCGGTAATTTATAAGTAGTGAAGTAAGTAATTAGAAGAGTACCCAACAACAAAAACAACAGCAAACGATGTTTGGTCAGATTCAGTTCCTGATCTTTAAAACTTCCTGTTTAAATTGTTGGATAAAAGTATAGAATAGTTGACAAAGCGCCCCCTCTCTGTTAAGAAGGTCTTTCTAAATAATCTACAGCTTACTAGCCGTGCTGAAATAATAGCGTTATTATTTAAAAAAAACATATTAACATGAATGTTAACAATTCTGTACTTTCATCGTACAATTTAATAAATAAATAAACTTGGGAAATTATAACTCTTGCTGAAAGTTAAATTATTGATGAAATTTTATATCAGGAACAGAATCTGACCAAGCAGCGTTTGCTGCAAACTTGGAATCGGGTACCCTTTTTATTTGCCAATATGTATGAAATTATCGGTGCTTTTGTTTTTGTTGTGAAAGAAAATTAGTTATTATTAGAGTTCTGAGTACTTTTGGAAAATGGAGTACAGAACGTGCGAAAATAATGACGTTATTGAGAAAAATCCCTCCTTAAAATTGAACTCCATAGTTTTGGTTCAATATTTATGAGAGGCCTCTTAGCAACTTGTAAAAACTAATGTAAATATCAGTCTCGTATGGAAGTGAATTGATTTACTTGCCATGGGTATTGTTTTCAGTTGTTCTGTAGTGTGGCTTCAGGTTTGGTTGTAGGGTTATAAATTATGATGCAAAGAATAGCAGAAGTCTTAAGTAATGCTTCACGATTGTATTTTCATTATCACCCGCACTGAGGATCTTGTACATTCAACCTCTAGAAGAGTGTCACTTACAACTGAATTTTACCAAGTACTTTATCCGTTATGCCATGAGTCCTTGCTATTTTTACGTCTTTATCCACTTTGTCCATTTTTACCGTGCCATTATTCCGCTGTCATTTTATTTATTTGTAAGACACGATCCCAAATATTAGCCTCTTACGTTTCAAGTTAAACTAATACCATTTTTATTTTTGACTAAATTTGAACGTTCGTTATTATTTATTTTTCATATTTGAATTTTTCTTCTTTTGTTATATTGTCGAGAGTATACGGCACCAGAATCAATATATTAATACGGATTATATATATATATATATATATATATATATATATATATATATATATATATCGAATACACATACAAATATATTTATATCAAAAACATATATATATATATATATTTATATCGAACACACACATAAATCTATATGTTACGTAGTGTTATTATTACAATGATGAATGTATGTTCTTTTGTTTTTATCTTAAGAAGGATAAGAGTCTTAAGAGTGTTCATGGAAGTAAGAGATCTTTGAGGTTCATGTGTGTGATCATGTTGTGAGATATGGAGACATTAGCAAGCGTATATAAAGAGAGAGAGTGAGAGTTTATAATTGAGAGAGAGGGTACATATAATTACACTTTGAGAGGGGATTTGATATCTCGATAGATAGACCGATAGATTGGCATTTATACCGATAGATTGAGAGGTTAACATTTATGCTTTTGACAGTTCTGTTTAAACGGGAGTGTTTATATAACATAGATAGACACATATACTTTCTGACACATTTTTTAGATGATGAATTTCAAATGGTTTTTACACATAAATAGACAATGCCTTTTTCATGTAATGATGGACACAGGAGACGGCAGTTATAAAAAACATGATGATCATTTATTCCTTCCAATTGACCGGTCAATGGCTTTGCATTCAGGAATTCAAAGTTTCTTTCTTTACATCTTTTTTCTGTTTAAAACCCTCTCGCTTCCAGAGTCCAAGGTTCGAACTGAACCTTCTCTTACCTGGTCAGACTCTCGTCTGACTCTGACTCTCTGCCTCCCTTCTTCTGGCTTCTCCTAACTCACTAACTCTCACTTCCTATATTGAGAAATTCATGCATATCCGGCCAACGTGATCACAATTCACGTGCCATCAACATGCGCGACCTGTACGTTTCCGAACATTCTGATTTCCCATTTTTCCTTGTTGTTTTCACAAAGGAATTCAACCTACATATCTAATTCATTTAACCCATATTTTATTATCCACATTCTTTCTAACAATGAATAGTTTATTTATTATTTATTTTATCAGAATCAACAATTTACTGGACATTCCATTTAAAACCTATTGTTCTTTAAAACTTATCTCCAGGGTTCGATCCCCGTTTTCTCTCATTTTATTTTCATTTACTTACATGAAAAAGGGGACAAACCTTTTTCATGTAACATAAGTGTTTCAGTGTGAATAGGTATGGTATAATAAATTATGGGGTTTATCAATTCTATTTTTACTTTAATCATATTTTGCTTTGATTTTGATACCCCCAAATTCAATCCAAATCAACAACCCTTCCTTTTCATAAACTATCAGATTTTCATAAATCGGAGTCCATTTTCTGTAGGCTGTTTTTTAACCAAGTCAACGACGGGTACTTTTACTAGTATATATATATATATATATATATATATATATATATATATATATATATATATATATATATATAACAATGTATATTCAGTGTTCATGAAATTGTGTCTACATAAGTGTGTATATTCTTGTTTTTCGCTGTCGTCCAGTGGTTCCTAATTGTTCCGTGTGTGTGTGTGTGTGTGTGTGTGTGTGTGTGTGTGTGTGTGTGTGTGTGTGTGTGTGTGCGTGCGTGCGTGCGTGCGTGCGTGCGTGCGTGCGTGTGTGTGTGTGTGTGTGTGTGTGTGTGTGTGTGTGTGTGTGTGTGTGTGTGTGTGTGACATACAATACAACCCAACATATAACATTTAATACCTAAAGGAGACAGGACACAGTCTTAGGATTATTATCTTGCCAAAAGACAACCATACTTTCATTATTCGTGTCTTGGTGAATTGGCCAAGCTGAAATTGAAGATCCTTTCAAGGAATCGACTTGTAATGTCGATTGTATTATCAAACAACTTTATTCGACGGATGCTTTCCATATTGGAAGACTGGATGCTTTTTTTTCTGCTCCGTTTGCACTCAGGTCCAAAGACCTGTCGCTAGGAACTCAACTATCCCACAGATTCGGACTGCCTCTCCTCGACTTCACCCTGGATTCTGTCTCGGACTTCTTTTTACTCTATAACTAACCCGTATATATCTTAACTTACAGATCCTATTACGTCACTTACCTGACCTTACATGTGACTTCTAAACACGTTTCCAATACCTGATTTAGTCACGTTTAACAACTCCGTGCTGAGTTTGCTGTTTGAAAAGCCAAATTCCATGATCTCTATGTTCAAACTAATAATAATCGATTACCTAAATAGACTATCAGCTAGGCAACCCTATGTTGCCCCGGCATACTATAACGCTTTTCTCTGTTTTTCTTTTTGCTTCTTTTTCCATCTGAACTTTTTACGTTTACATTGTTTTTATCTTTTTCTTTACGTTTACATTGTTTTTATCTTTTTCTTCCTTTCTTTTTCCCGCCTTTCCTTCTTCTTCTCTTTTCACTTCTTCCTTTATTCATTCTTTTATTTCTTAAGTTGACATATTTTTTACTATTTTTTTTTAATTTTTCCTTTTTATTTTTCTCCCTCTTTTTTTTCTCCCTCTTTTTTATTTGTTTCCGATTTCACCCTTTCTTTCCCCATCTTCCAGTTTATTATTTGCATTTTTTTTATTTCTGTTTTCTTTTCTCTTTTTTTATTTTTCTTCTTTATTTTTTTCTTTCTGTTCTTTCTTTTTATCTATTCTCTCTCAATCACTTGTGTTGCTTTTCTGTTTTTTCTATATAATCATCTTCTTTCTAATCCCGTTTTTATGGGAATTATCCCAGACAAGGCATGAAACCACTTGATAAAAGAGGCTAAAAAATCCTATTTCAGGTTCAAAACCTCACCAACGATACGTGTTAGATAAAATAGATTCTGACACGCAAAAGAGCAATTTTCCCCTCTTTGTCAGAAACATCTCTCATAGGATATGAGGATTAAAGGACAACATAAGGAATGCCAAAAGTTAATTAAAGATCCACTTTCTACTCTCCTAAAACCTTAAAAACTTGGATTAGACGAAACCTTTTTTTTTTCAAAATTAACCTTAAACACGACAGACCGACCGAGCATTTTCTAAAGATGCTAGGACGTATCAAGAAGAAGGAAACGAAAATACATGAAGAAAGAACATAATAAAAAAAAAGGAAACGTACGCTCTTAAAATGTCAATATTCCGCTGAACGTCGATCGTCTTCGGATGTTTCTCTCCCAGCATTAAACGGCGGATTTCCAAACACTGTGTAGCGGTGGGGGAGTCGAAGGATGCGGGAGCGGATGATGGAAAGCGACAGATGTTAACAGCAGGAAAAAAGAACGAAAAATTAAAATCATTCCAAAGTTGCGTGTTGATTTGTCAGAAAGCTTTATACATAAATTTCATATGCATATATATATAATATATATATATGTATATTATATATATATATATATATATATATATATATATATATATATATATATATATATATGAGATTACTATACTTGTAAATATTAACTCTTTTATATTTATAATATATTTTAAGTTTAACATTTTGATTACCTTGGTAAACTTATTGTAATTTTTATTTCTTATATATATATAAAAAAAAAGGAAGGAAAAGATCTACCTTAAACCACTAACCTAGTCCTAAAACAGATCCTTTGTTCGATAAAATGCATGTCCATTGGCTGATAGGAAGGGGCGCGGTGGATACTAGAAAGCTGATTGGCTAACTAGAAATCCTCAACATATATAAAAACAAGAAGCAACCACAGAATTCGCGCATAAGCCTGACGAATCCTATAGTGGATGAAACGCAGAATATTCAGTGTAGCTTAATCGCCATATATATTTTATAAATTACTATATATATATATATATATATATATATATATATATATATATATATATATATATATAAGCATTTCATCCCGGCGTTTCCCGGGTGTTTGGATGTGTCTGTTGAACAAAAAAAAAAAGTGGAAGTAAGAACGCAGGCTCGAACCCGTACGGCGAAGGAAGAAAAGAACGGGGAAAGAAAGACGTTTTTTCTGTTACCACCACCACCAAACCTGGAGTGACTCACATTTAAATTAAGGCTAGACAATCGAAAGGTTGGTTAGTTGGTTATTCAATGCGGAATGCAAAGATTCGGAAGAAAAAAAATTTTAATAGAATATATTTGTTGTTTTCACGTCGGTTTCTATTTAACCCATAGTTGGGACCTTAACAGGTACTACCACTCCGGGTCAGAGTGGACCTGGGAGCAATGGTAATTAAAGGGTGGCTCCACATTACCCATAGCCCACAAGCTGGAACCTCGCCACTGGATATAGTTAAAGGTCATATCCAGGACCGTACAATCGAAAGGAGAGGGTGATTTTCAAAAATATCGGCGAAAAAGCGACCCCCGTAGAAAAGTGCCTAGTTTAAGATGAAGATGTTTATGTTTTTAGTTAATGTTTCGATATTTGTCGTCTGAAAAGTCGAACTTCAAAACGATACTGATCTTATAAAAATCCGTCACCTCTATCGAAAGTTTTAGGCAGACATGCAAAGATACATACATTTATATATTGGTAACTAAAAATTTTCGACCCAAACCGATTAAAAAGCTTGCCCTATCTCTGAATACCGTTTATGTAAAATTTCAAATGTTTAAACCAGAAATTGTCTGAGTAATTTGGTAGAGACCGCAGAGGTCAATTTTTTTTTTTTTTTTACTTTAACCCCTATTATGACCCCTTAACATTTATTGTTTTTGGCTCAAATCAAGTTATTAAGTTAGATCCATGCCCAATGTACACACACACACACACGTTCACTTATATATATATATATATATATATATATATATATATATATATATATATATATATATATATGTGTGTGTGTGTGTGTGTGTGTGTGTGTGTGTGTGTGTGTATATATATACTAGCATTTCAGCCCGGCGTTGCCCGGGTGTTTTGATGTGTCTGTTGAGCCAAAAAGAAAAGCACAAAAACAGTAGTAGTAGGAAGTTGCGGGGGGCATAGATTAGAGTTCAGTCGAGCAATTGCCACGAAAATAACGATAAATCAGCGGCAACGTTCCTTCTTTGGGAATGAAGTTGCAGAGAAGAGAAAAGGGCATCCCCCACTAAGCTACGAAGTATATTTTGAACTTTGTCAAGACAGTTGTTTCTCGCAGTTCCTTCCCAGATGTGGCAACAGTACTCGATGCTTGGACGTACTTGGCTCGTATACAGTAGAGAATTTCATCAGCAGTTAGATATGTACTGGCGCGGTAGAAGGATCCTACCATTTTTCCAGCAGACTTGGCAACGGATTTGATGAACATGTTCTATCTCAAATCAGGATTAAAGGTCAAGCCCAGTAGCTTGTCAAAACATGAAGCCTCCCAAGAGAACAGCCATTCATTTCAATTGATGGCTGACGGGGATCAGAGCGTTGATGATGTAAAGATAGAAGCTTGGTTTTAGATGCATTAAAATAAACCAGCCACCTCTTTCTCCATTGTATCACATAAGAGGAGTGAGAATCAGAGAGGACTTGGTCGTTTATGGCCTTTGAAGTGTTGCCATAGATCGTAGTGTTGTCAGCATTAATGTCTACGAATGATCATGGGATGTGGTTTGGGAGATCATTAATATATATTCCAGGTGCTGTATCTGCTCTCCGCTTATCTCGGCATTTTTTCCAGTCGTCCTGGTCTTCTCCTTGCCACTGGACTCGAGTAGTGCCGATTCAGGAAATTTGTGGTTGGTGATTGCGCAACCCTTGCCTCATAATTACACCCACAGTTGCCCCGACAGGGGATATCCTTTGTCTTTCGAGACTGAACGGAGGTATCTATCTATCTATATATATATATATATATATAAATATAATTTAAATATATTTATATTTAAAAATTATATTTATATTTGAAAGTCCATAGGTAAAGGAGTTGTATTATAATTGCTTGTATGAAATTTTATTGATTAAGTAGCGGAAGTGGGGAGGGGAGTCATGCTCGGTCGTAAAATACACTTGAATATAATTTAATTCATGCAGATTTCACATTTTTTATTACAGAGACAAGTGTCTAATGAATATAATATTGAATCTGATACATATTAGTGATTTCCAAAATTAAGGAAAGAAAATGACTTGGGTGCCATCAGCTAGAATTGAAACCAAAGCATTTAGCGCTTCCTATGGTTTGAGTTATTGATAAATACATAAAAACAAATTAAAAATTAAATCACTACAAGCTATAAATGAATTCGTGAGTGCCCAAAAGTAATAGAAATATGTCGGCAAGTTTAAATGAACATTTTGCATTTACCTTGCTGGCGTATTCATCCATCCAAACAAAGATTTTACTCGTTATAAACCATCGTTGGTGTATGACTACTATTTTCTGTAATTTCAGTTTTATGTGACCAGTAGTTTAAGAGTTTATCGGTTAAATATTTTCAACGAGACTAACAGACATATATCTACTGTTTTATTTTTATATATATAATTTTTACATGAAATAGCGAGATAGTTAGCTAGCTAGCTAGATAGCTAGCTAGCTAGATGGATAAATAGATAGATAGATAGATAGATAGATAGATAGATAGATAGATAGATAGATATATAGATAGATAGATAGATAGATAGATAGATAGATAGATAGATAGATAGATAAACGAAGATGATAAAGTAAACGTTTAAAAAAAATGATAGCGAAAAATGAAAAATCTTTTTTCGTCAATCTGTCATGTTCATGGAGCGAAAGAATTTACGTGTCAACCACAATTATGAAAGTTTTAAATGTTTCTCACTGTATTACTTTATTATTATAATAAAAACTGACAATTCCTAGATCGGACTAGATTATCTCCCTTTAATTTTACATTTTTTTTTTTTTGTCTTTGTTTTACGAGACACAAAACGACCGATTGGTGGATTTGCTCCTCGCGAATGCGTGCCTTACATTAAGAGAAAAGGATTATTTGCCCCGAAACGAAAAGTAAAAAAATATGTAAAATAATTAAAACAGTTTTATTCTCTTTAAAGAAATTTGGCTTAAATGTTCTTTATTCGTGAAATGTAATTCCGGTAATACGCGAAATACACGCATAGAAACAGTGAAAATGTCCGTTTAAAAACAAATGAAGATATATGTTGCTGATTACAAGACGTGAAATCTAAAATGAGATTATTCTTAGTTTGAAATA
This sequence comes from Euprymna scolopes, assembly GCF_053919585.1. NCBI lineage: Eukaryota > Metazoa > Mollusca > Cephalopoda > Sepiida > Sepiolidae > Euprymna > Euprymna scolopes. The sequence continues at coordinate 83,255,552 of NC_136518.1, forward strand.
CAATCCTCCAATCACGGTTGTCGTTAGATTACCAAAGTTAAGAGATGCTGAGCTTGGGCAGCCCTAAAAATAAGTGACAATTTGGTAAAGATCAAATGCCTCATGTGCTCTGCAGACTAGTAGGTGCTGTCAAGCTATTCTTGTTGCGTTATTAAATGTATATATCATTTCCAACTTGAAATTTTAAAATACTTGCTAAATTATATATATTTATTTCTCTCTCTCTCTCTCTCTCTCTCTCTCTCTCTCTCTCTATATATATATATATATATATATATATATATATATATATATATATATATATATATATATATATATATATACATTATTCATTGAACTTTTGAATAGTCAAGTCGCTGCCTGATGATATCTGTTGTTTGATTGAAACAAGTGGCTATTTGTAGCAGCAGGATGTGAGCATGTTTATATAACAATAAACAAGTATTATCAGCTCTTTTTATTGAGCACTAACAACCTCGTTGAATTCATTAGTCCATTACTTTTGAATATAAAAAAACCCGAGTATATATATATATATATATATATATATATATATATATATATATATATATATATATATATAGTAAGTTATAAAAATATATATTGCCAATTAAGCTACACAGAATATTCCGAGTTTCATTCACGCTAGATTCGTCAGGCTTGGATGAAACGCAGAATATTTTGTGTAGTTTAATTGCCATATATATTTTTATAACTTACTATCTAGCTCTCCATATGTACTGAGCACTGTTGAAGTAAATAATTAAAGTTTACGCGTAAAATTATACTTTCGAATATTACTTTATGTGATTAAATGAAGTAGTCATATATATATATATATATATATATATATATATATATATTTTGAGAGAGAGAAATATATATATATATATATATATATATATATATACTAGGAGGCCACCCGGCGTTGCCCGGTCGTAAGATGCGCTTGAATATGATTTAATTCATGCAGGTTACGTATTTATTATTATAGAGACAATTCTCTATCAATTATTATATGGAATCTAATATATAGTAGGGATATCAAAACTAATATATATATATATATATATATATATATATATATATATATATATATGATTACTTCATTTAATCACATAAATTAATATATGAAAGTATAAATTTATGTGCAAACTTTAAGTATTTATTTCAACAGTGCTCAATACGTAGATAGAGCTAGTTAGTAAGTTATAAAATATATATGGCAATTAAGCTACACAGAATATTCCGCGTTTCATCCATGCCAGGATTCATCAGGCTTTTGCAAGGATTTTGTGGTTGTCTCGCGTTTGTATATACGCAACTTCTATTGAGTTTTTAGTTAGCCCATCAGCTTTCTAGTTTCCGCTACACCCTTCCTAATCAGCCAATGAGCAGGCACTTACAGGACAAAGCCCAGTTGACTTCCGTTCACCCGTTACTTTTTGTGTGCTATTTTGGCGGGGAGCGTAGGTATCTAGTCTCCTGACCTATTTTAAATCTAGGTTAAATGTGTGTGTTTTGATGTTAGTTTATATATGTATATATATATATATATATATATATATATATATATATATATGTATGTATACATATATATATATAAATACATATATGTGATAATTTATATATATGTATGTCTATTTTATTTGTTTATTTTCTATTGCTATTGTTTGTTTTACAATTATTTTGTATCGCTATCCTAGAGTAAAGTTTATCCTGTGATCACAATTGTCCGCTATCTCTCTCCTACTGTTTGATAGATGTTGGGGTTCTGTATCATAATTTACCTTTATTTGTTACTTTCATTTTCATCTTTAATTTTTTTTTTACTTAATCCTTCCTTTTTGCACTGCATTTTATGTGTGTTTATGTATTTATTTATATGTATCTCCCTATGTATATCTGAAACAGATTAGAATCCTGAGCTGGCGAAGAATCAACTACGTTAGCTAGTTTAGCTATACACTTTGGATAGCTAGGTAAAATAGATACAAATTAAATATTTCACAGACAACAGAACGTCTGTAAGAATAATAACCGAAACAAATATTTGAAACAAATAATGAAAGGCTAAATAAAGACACGTTAAATATTTGAAGCAAATGGAAAATAAACAAGAATAAAACGTAGGTGATTTTGGACAATGACGCAATTAAAAGAGATAAGATTAGGAAACAGATGGATTATATTACGTTAATAGCAATCGAGGAGAATCATTCACATCAGACAAATAATGTATCAACAGTGGAAATAGTGAAAAATCAACTTGGTATTACGACGGGGACATGGAAGTGAAATAAAGATACTTAACGTTTAACAAGCTATCGTGCGTTTAACTGCATGATACATATGAAGTTGGAAGTATCTTTATTACAGAGCTTCAAGTCGAGTGCCAACCGTCGGCGAACAAAAGGTACCAGTGAACGCAGGGCATGTCCCTTAGTCTGTGCGCCACATACGCATAAATGTATTTCCTGGGTTAATATTCCGTTTACTGAACGACAATGTGTCATTGAACTGTCTATTGATGTTCTTGTGAACTTTGCGTTGGGTTAAACACCCACACATACTCTCATACTCATACTCTGCGTGCACACACCGCATTTATACGTTGACATGTAGACACATTATATATAGCTATGACAATGAATCAAGGTTATACATACATGAAAAGACGTTGATGGGTTTATAAATGGCCAAATGTATATATGCCATTATGACGACAACGCGTATATATTATACATACATATATTGTCAGTATAACAGAGCTGTTGACGCTGAAAGCAGCAGTAGCTGCATAAGAATATGCAAATGACCAAGCCGGTTGTATCAAATGACATAACGGTGGAGATTTTAAAAAAAAAGGCAAAGGTGTTCGGAGAAGTGAGTTCGGCAAAGGATATTGCGAGAAGTGGTGTTCCAGCCGTGACGAGAGAAGCACATGTTCGAGACGTATGGGTGTCTTCAGAGCAAAGGCAAAATGTCACACACGGCTAGAGAAGACGAAATTAACTTTTTAAATATTTAGAAAAATGCGTTGTTGGAAATGCCAGATATAAAGGGTTTTGTTAAAAACGAAAAAGTGAGTGAGTCGAGTATTTTTCTTTTCTACTGTTCTTTGCGACAGAAACTACATACGCACACATATATACATACACACATATATACATACACACATATATATTTGTTTATGTATGTATACACACACATATATACGATATATATATATATGTGTGTGTGTGTGTGTGTTTTGTCCTGGCTTGAGGTAGTTTAGCCGCACTGATGAGCTGTGATACAGCGAAACAGTACCGTATGTGGATGACTATATATATATATATATATATATATATATATATATATATATATACTAGCAGGCCGCATGGCATTGCCGGTTATAAAATACGCTTAAATATGATATTTTAATTAATGCAGATTTCGTATTTATTATTATACCAGCCGATATTGCCCGGATGCTTGGAGGTGAGTGTTGAGCAAAAAAATGTAGTAGGCAGGCAGGCTCAAACCCATACCTCGAAGGAGGAAAAGGACGTAAAAAAATAAAATGTGACGTCTTTGCCGTTGCGTCCATCGCCAAACCGGAAGTGGCGAAGGTTTAAATTAAGGCTAGTCAGTCGAAAAAAGGGGATTACTCGAAAATATCGGCGAAAAAAAATGAATCCTCTTGTAGAAAAGTGCCCAGTTGAGGGTGAAGGAATATATGTTTTTAGCCAATTTTTCGATATTTTTTATCCGAAGGGCCGGGTTTTAAAACGATAACGTTCTCGTTAAAATCCGTCTCCTTTGTAAAAGGTTTTAAGCAGGCAGACATACATACATACATACATACATACATACATACATACATTTAAACAGACAGGTGAGATTTATATTATAGATTATATTGGACCCAATATATAGTAATGATTTTAAAAGTTATAAAAAAAAGCACTCGTGCGCCACCACCAAGAATCGAAACCAAAACGTTTAGCTTACGATTTACTTTTTCCTTTGACGTTAATGACTGTACTATGACGACCGTTTACTGCAAGGCTAAAAATTAAAACATGAATCGTATGCATATTCGTAATGCCGTCGTTCGACATAAAGCTGGCAAATTTCATTTATTTAATTTTCACACTTTTGCACCTATTTTCCCAGGCTAAACAATTATAAAGTTCCGCATGGGTCCGAATAACTTGTATATAAAGCTTCATGTCTGTAGACCAAAAACTGACAGAAGGGTTTGGTAGGAAAAATTGTTTAAACAAAAATATATACGCATACATATAGAAAGAGTTTTGTGTTTACTATAAGCTTTTTACGAAAATATTACACAAGTATAAATCATATAGAATATCTGCATGAATATAATTACATGTAAATAGTTAGCTAAAGATGATCATCCCATGAGAAAATCGAAAAAACTAATAGGGAGTTAATTAAAATGAATGTTTGAAAGAATATGCAAATCCGCTAGAACTCTTTGCAGAAAAAATGCTATTGCACGACTCATATATAACAAAGTCGTATTTTTAAATGAATAGCAAAAGGGTTTTTAATATATCAAAACACAAAAACTCAAATTTATAGGAGTATAGAAGACATATTTGTGTGTATATATAAAGAACAACTGCATTGATTGCTCCTCTTACATGTGTTGAGCTTTTAATATTTTGCTAAATTTTTCTTAAAGATGTATTTCTTTTACTACCGCTAGTATATGTATATATATATATATATATATATGACTGACAGACACTTTGACTTTTATAGATATACTAGCATGGGTTCCGGGCGTTGCCTGGGTGTTTGGAGGTGTGTGTTGAGCAAAAATAAAGTGGTAGAAGAAAGGCAGGCTCGAACTCGTAAGGCGAAGGAGGAAAAGACGGGAAAAAAAACGTTACATCTTTTCTGTTACGACCACCGCCAAACTGGAAGTGACGTAAGTTTAAATTAAGACTAGACAATCGAAAAGAGAGGATGACTTTCGAAAATAGCGGTAAAAAAATCTACCCCACCCTGTAGAAAAGTGGCCAGTTGAGGGTGAAGAAATTAATGTTTTTAGCCAATTTTTCGGTTGTCGTGTGACGGATCGAACTTCAAACCAATATTGATCTTGTGAAAATCAGTCGCCTCTGTCGAAAGTTTTAGGCAGACATGCAAACATACATACATACATTTATATATTGGTAACTAAAAATTTTCGACCCAAGCCGATTAAAAAGCTTGCCCTATCTCTGAATACACTTTATGTAAAATTTCAAATGTGTAGACTAGAAATTGTCTGAGTAATTTGGTAGAGACCGCAGAGGTCAAATTTTTAAAGCTTTGACCCCTATTATGACCCCTTAACATTTATTGTTTTGGGCTCAAATTAAGTTATTAAGTAAGATCCATGTCCAGGGAACATATATCAAAAATTTCAATTGTTTATATCTAAATTTGGCGGAGGAGTTTGGTAGAGTTTTCAAAGGTAAAAACTTGAACTTTGACCCCTTAACAGACAAATTTCTGGCCGAAAACGGATAATAAAGATTTTCCCAAATCTCCATACCCTGTATATCAAATTTCTAGTCTGTAGACTGAAAATTGGCAGAGTTATTATGTCGGGAAATGTACACAGACAGACACACACACAGACACGTTCACTTATATATATATATATATATATATATATATATATATATATATATATATATATATATATATCGTTCATATTGGATTATTTTCTTTTCCAACGGTTAAGATTTCTGTCAGATATAGAAAACATAGAAAGGTAATGTAGAGACAAGGGAAACACAAATCAATAAAAGCCGATGGAATACGAATCTGTAATTCCAGTGAGCAAACTTGGAAAATGATATCCGAAACAACAATTTTGCTAAGCTATTTCATTACATTGATATGGCAGAGCTGGATATTTTCCGGGTAAAAACTTAATATGATTTGTGGTCGATTGTTTATCTTCGTTTGAAAAAAATAATCATTTTCTTTTCCGTTCAGAGATCACTGACGAAAGTGTTTCTTTCGGACATTGAATTTATTCCAAAATATGCCATTTCTTCAATAGCTCGATTACCCTTTGGCAGGTGCAATTAATCGTCACTACATGTTAGAGACAAGATTACATATACATGCATAGATCCATGCATATGCATACACGCATACATACATATGCGTGCATACAAATACATATATGTACATGCATATATTCATACACATACATAAATGCATGCATATATATATATATACATATATATATATATATATATAGAGAGAGAGAGAGAGAGAGAGAGAGAGAGAGAGAGAGAGAGAGAGATTAATTGCAGCATCTCTACGGAAGATTGCCGTCTCAAGTTTCATGTTCTACATCAAATAGCACTTCATATGTCTTCAGGTGCCTTTAAAAGCCAATAACTTATTTACAGGAACGGTGACAGACATATATATATATATTTATATACATATATATATATATATATATATATATATATATATATATACCGATACATAGTCTTATTTGTAGTATTCCGAATTTTACTGGGTTTATATAATGCAGTAATCGTTCATATACCAATAAGTTTTAAGCCAAAAAGAGATGACTTAAACTGTAAGCACGCAAATTAATCATATTTAATAATTGAGCAATCATATACTGTTTTAACAATTTCAAGACTATTTGGACAAATTCAAACATTATGTTGTTTGAAAATTTTCACAAGAATATTTTCTTGTAAAAGTGTTTTTATTCAATAAATCTTAAGAAAGGCTGTTCTTGTGAAAATTTTCAAACAACATATTGTTTGGTTTTTTCCGAATGGTCTTGGAACAATTGCAACTAACAATGAAATACACTATTTGTTGCTATCAACCCATTCTTTGATGTCTTGGTTTTTGTTAAAACAGTATACATATATACATATATATATATATATATATATATATATATATATATATATATATATATACGTACAAATTTAATGAAATTTGGAAATAATTTCAAATTACAAAGTGTAATAATAATGTAAACTTAAAGTCCATATAAATATTAGTATCTATATTTATAAGATAATTTCAACCGGATAGAAAAGCTCAATATACGAGATAGAGCAATAGATATCAATTAAAATTTTGAAATAAATTCTGTAAATTAAAAGAATTACGCCAAATTTATTATTCGACAAGAAATACAAAAATATTCCTTAATCCATGAATGTTCAATAAATGTTTTATCTCATGCGTTTCGACGGGCATTCATTAACCCTAACCCTAACCCGACGGGCATGCATTAGTCCCGCTCCCTTTCAACTTGCGTCAAATTATATTTCTAAATTTTAAAATTTCTATTAGCGACTTCATTTCCCTCCTTCATATATATATATATATATATATATATAATATATATATATATATAGTGTGTGTGTGGGGTATATATATATATATATATATATATATATATATATATATATATATATATAAGGAATGAAAAAATACCAGCGGTGGTTGACGTTATGTTTTAAGAAAAATAGAAAAACCGAATGAAATTATTAAAAAATCAACGTTTCGTCCTTATTTCAGAGGACATCTTCAGGATAATTGAAATAAAAATGTAAGAAAATAAAAAGTCATAGATCGTGCGAAAAAGACAGTTTTTGAATCCTACCCATGTCGGGAAGGACAAACATGTGTGCGTATGGGAAGGTTGGGTTGTTCGATGTCTATATATACACTTTTAAAAATGCGTTAAAATAAATATGTACATTTTTTTCTTCTGCAAACCTACTCATTTTCCTGAAACATTCAAGGAAAAATGGCTAGCCAGGATCCGCCCTGATACCTTGCTCTTTGATTATTATTTTCCCTATGCTAGGAGTTAAATGGTAGAAGCCTTTTCTTTGCGTAATAGTATTAGTATTCAATATTAGTGCTGATTCTAAAAGTCTTCTTTTAGCTCTATCTATCACGTATTTAATAATTTTCGCTTGATCTAAATTAAATGAGTGATCGTGTTCTGCACAATGGCAAAAGAGTGCATTTAGGGCGTTACCATTCCTTATATCTCTTCTGTGCTCGTTAAGTCTTAATTTCAATTTTCGTTGTGTTTCACCTATGTACGCTTGTTGACAGTTGTTACATGGGATGGAATATATACCGGCATCGGTAAGATATTGGGGACTGCATATTCTAAAGACACGCAAGAAAAATATCTTAATGACGAATTTCAATATATTACGAATGTTTTAAGAAAACTACAGTATCCATCCTATTTCATTTCTTACGCAAAGAAAAAAGCTACGAAAATACACTATAACATAAACACACAGAAAAATAAAACAAATACCTCACTATTAAACAGACATCTTTTCATTCCCACCCACACCAAAAATACAAAAATCTACGACACTCTTAATAGACTTGGTTTTCACTTGATACAAACAACTTCCTCAACCATAAAACAGACATTAAAAACTACCAAGCACTCTCCCAAAACCCTCACATCCGATGCCGGTATATATTCCATCCCATGTAACAACTGTCAACAAGCGTACATAGGTGAAACACAACGAAAATTGAAATTAAGACTTAACGAGCACAGAAGAGATATAAGGAATGGTAACGCCCTAAATGCACTCTTTTGCCATTGTGCAGAACACGATCACTCATTTAATTTAGATCAAGCGAAAATTATTAAATACGTGATAGATAGAGCTAAAAGAAGACTTTTAGAATCAGCACTAATATTGAATACTAATACTATTACGCAAAGAAAAGGCTTCTACCATTTAACCCCTAGCATAGGGAAAATAATAATCAAAGAGCAAGGTATCAGGGCGGATCCTGGCTAGCCGTTTTTCCTTGAATGTTTCAGGAAAATGAGTAGGTTTGCAGAAGAAAAAAAAATGTACATATTTATTTTAACACATTTTTAAAAGTGTATATATAGACATCGAACAACCCAACCTTCCCATACGCACACATGTTTGTCCTACCCGACATGGGTAGGATTCAAAAACTGTCTTTTTCGCACTTAAAACATATATATATATATATATATATATATATATATATATATATATATATATATAGTAATGTGATTGATAATTTAAAATTAAAATTAAAAATTAAAAATCTGTTTCATAAGAAGTAACACAACAAAGTCAATAATTTGTACGATCGTTTCGGAAACGATGTTTTCATTGCGATAGACATTAACTCATGGACAATAATTTTTGAAACAAAGTCTCTTCATCAGCAAATGTATTCGGTGGGTTTTATATATATATATATAAAGACAGCATAAATAAACCTAGCATTTTTTAAGTAAGGCAGATGTATCTGGAAAAAATTAGAATAAAAAGTAAAATATTTACTTATTAATGTTGATAAGCAAAGTAATATGGGTTGAGAATAAAAAATAGAATAAAATTATAAATCTGAATTTGGCTTAAATATAAGGTTATAATAATATGTTTTTAATAAAAGTTCAGAATTATATATATATGTGTATATATATATATATATATATATATATATATATATATATATATATATATCTTTTAATTGTTCGCCTTTTGAAAACCGTAATTATCGTCAAAGCATTCATTTGGATGTTGATTGTAGCTTATAAATGCACGAAATGTTTAATTTTCAAAATGAACGCCAATGGAACATTTTTTAGCGGTTAGAATATGTTAGTAAACGCCTAATTTAAAATTAAGCAAAGAATTTTTAAAAAAGGGGGGGGAGATAATCTTATTTGTCTAATTAAATGATCAAAGGGAGATAATTAGCGTTTATTCTATTTAGATTATATAATATAATGGGGAACTTATTGAATTTAGTAATTTGAATAATTTATTTATTTATTTATTGAAATTAATAAATATAGTATAGGCTAAACTTAAATATATATTTAAATAATATACAATAATGGTAAATATATCAGATAAAATAATATTAATAATAATAATAATAATAATAATAATAATAATAATAATAATAACTAATATTAATAATAATGCTGACGATCAAAATTTTATTAATAATAGTATTAAGTTATAAATTAAAATTTCAAGATAGATTATTAATAAGCAACATTTTTAATGACTTATGGTGATTTATATTTGTTAAGTTTAAACCAACGTTTATGACTTCATGAGGATATAATCTCCTCTCTTAAATTAAGGAGGGTGGTTTTATTTTTGATATCGTCATATTTTAAAATCTTTAGGGCCTCATGCATACAAAGTGCACAGAATCTGTCTCCCGGCGTATATTCTTTATATGATCCTATTATTTGCCATTTCAAATATATATATATATATATATATATATATATATATATATATATATATATATATATATATATACGTGTATAAATATATATATACGTATATATATATATAAATGTATATATATATACGTATATATATATATATATATATATATATATAAATGTGTATATATATATATATATATATATATATATATATATATATATATATATATATATACACAAATTGCCAACTCATTAATGCAACAGCTGTAATGGAAAAATCCCGGAAATAAACGAAGGATATAAAAAACGTGAATCTTTTAATTTTCAACAAAATTTTGCATTATACATATATATATATATATATATATATATATATATATATATATATATATATATATATTGAATATTAGTTGAATAAACGAATATATTAGTTTTTGTATTATATTCAGATGAGTAAAAGGAGTATTCAAGGTCATAAAAAAATTTCAAAAACTATATATATGTTGGTCCCTTACTTCTTATTATATTTACTGATTTTTTTCTTATTTGTAATTTCCAGCTTAAGCCGTTTTCTTTCACTCTGTCTTATCTTCGCCGAATCAAACTATATGTGATGTGAATATTAGTGCAAACACTGAAGAACTATAATTTCCCGTCAGGTGCAAAAATTTATATATATATATATATATATATATATATATATATATATATATATATATATATACACCAAAAACATATTACAAGAAACCCTCTCTACCACCTATAGCAATGGCCAACGACTCTTTATCTGAGAGTACATCTTTCAAACTCCTTGGCCTAACGTTCACAGAAAACATGAGTTGGAACAATTACACTGAAGGCATTGCCAGGGCTGCTGCAAGAAAGGTGGGCTCTCTCTACCGTGCTAGAAAACTACTAACACCCGAAAGTATCCTGTACCTCTATAAGGCCACCATTTGCCCATGTATGGAGTATTGCTGTCACATCTGGGCTGGTGCATCTGCTACTAGTCTCTCGCTCCTTGACAAGGTTCAAAAGAGAGTCACAAACCTGATAGGCCCTGAACTGGCATCTAAGCTTCAGCCTCTGTCCCATCGACGAAATGTAGCATCCCTCTGCCTTTTCTACAAATATTTTAATGGTGAATGCTCTGACGAACTGCAAGCATTTATGCCCCCACGACGTGAGCACCCTCGACAAACCCGACAGGCTGCTAAATTCCACCCCCACACTGTAGAGATCCCTAGATGTAAAAGATCTTTTTTACTCCAATAGTTTCTTCCCCAGAACCGCTAGACTCTGGAATTCCATTCCAGGTCCCTGCTTCCCCAACAGTACTGACGTGCAGAAGTTCAAGTGCAACGTGAACCGACATCTTGCTGCCCAAATCCTTACATAGTACCCCAGTAGCCCCCTACACCAAAGTGGCAATTTGCCTTGTTTGGAGTGAAAATGTAATAAAAAAAATAAAAATATTGATAGACAGATGGAAGGATGAATAGGCAGAAAATAATCGGAAGATTAATAGATAGATAATCAGAAAGATACATAGACAGACATTAAATAGATAGAAAGATGTGTATGTGTGTGTGTGTGTGTGTGTGTGTGTGTGAAAATTTATTTAAAAAAAAGAATATTGGCTTCGCCTCGAAGCTCGATTTTTTGTTTATTTATTTTTAGAAAGTCGCCCGTAATTTGTTTGGACATATATATAACATTTTTTAAAATTTGTTTTTAGTATTTTTGAAAGCCAATATTAACCGAATCTATCGTTTGAAAAAACAACAACAACAAATCTAAAATTTATAAGCGATAAAAATAAACAGTAAATTCATCTAGGGTTCGTTGCCTAACGGTTAAGGCGCCGGACTGTGGAAACATGGTCTGAATTTCGATCCCTAGAAACAGTTATATATATATAGATATATATATATATATAACTACTTAATTTACTCACATAAAATTAATATACGAAAGTATAGATTTATGCGTAAACTGTAAGTATTTACTTCAAAAGTGTTCAATACGTAGGTAGAGCTAGTTAGTAATTTATAAAAATATATATGGCGATTAAGCTACACTGAATATTCAGCGTTACTTGAAGAGTCCTAGAGTGGATGAAACGCGGAATATTCAGTGTAGCTTAATCGCCATATATATATATATATATATATATATATATATATATATATATATATATATATATATATATATATATATATATACCGACAGAGAGAGAGGGGAAAGGTATAAAAAGATTCTGAATCACCTACCTTTTCATAGGATTTCAGTGCGCGTTCCAACTCACCGTCGGCGAGATGTAACGCAGCCATCAGGGTGAGGGTTTCGGCAACAGGTACCGAGTAATCTCCGTACATTGCATACTTAACGCTTACAATGGAACGCAGCATCTTCAAGGCTTCCTGAAAAACGAACATGTCCGATTAAAAAGAAAAGAATGTAATGTTGTAGAACGAGAATATCTGATATCATAGAATTTGGGGGGGGGGTTAACAACATTGTGATTATTGGTGTGAACAAATATAATGATCGTTATAAAAAAAATGAACTTTGTTACACAGATGGAGAGGTCTTAGAAACAAAGTCTGTACGCGAAAATTCTGTTCGCTTTTAGGTATACAAAGGAAGAAAGATATGTTATTTGCAGTTGTTGTTGTAAGACGAGTTCTTACTGTGAATGTTTACAGAGAGTAACTAGAGATATGAGCTCAGTCGAGTACCTTCCATTGAAATAACAATGGAGTACCGAAACACCTTCAATGCCCCTCCGGTGGTAAAGTATGTGTATAAAAGGAAAGAGACGTATTCTCTACAAGAAACGAAAATGGTTGACTTTATCCTTTGATTTCATAAACAATCAAGTCAGGGGAGATAATTTTCTATTTACACATATTCTATTGTAGCATGCGGGTCTTCTTTTATCTCCACGAATTGCAGATCTTAAGTCGCGATTGTCGGTTGCCTTCAAAACCATTCATGACGCACCTATTTTCCGCGGATTAAACTGCTAATGAATGGACCTCTCGCACCTGTCAGCATTGTATATCTCGATAAAGCCACAATTCGCCTACGCTTAAAGTATTGTTGCCAAACGTGTGTAACGTGGCCGTTACACTTTAACCGTGTAGTTACATTTCAAAAACTCGGACCCACACGTTGTCTGAGACTTCGTCGCAAAGAAAAACATGGAAATAAAGGAAAGAATTAAAAACCCACCTCAGCATTGAAATACATTTATTCGCGATTTTTCTAAAATAACGTATTTCATTATCGTTTTAAAAAAACCTTTCAATCGCCCATGTGTTTTACAACGCTCTGCCGCATAAGGTGTGCTTTTTGAAAGTCTCCTTCTCCGCTACCTCACGTTAAGCCAACGCTTTCTCGCCCTCGTGTTCACACGTCCATCTTTTCCGGCAGGTACTTTGCTTCTCTTCTTGACCACGTGGTGAATTTTTCTCTTTTTCTTGTGACGCAAGCTCGTATATACTTGCTAATTTTCATATCGCTAAAACGACTGCTGCTGCTAATATTTTCGCTAGTCAGCTATCCTGCGTCTGCTGCTGATTTTCGCTCTATAAGAATGAACCGCTTCGTTACACTTGAGCTAATGCACTAATCGTTGGTCTCTGCTAATCGGGCAGAGTGCATAAAAGAATGTTTAACCTAACTGGTTCCGCATCGTTATCCCAGCTAAAACGTCTATCGCAATGCAAGTTTTGAAACGCTGTGCCTGTCCTACATGTACTTCCGTTGCAGTGATCCCATGATCTTTCTGCACTGTTAAGCTCTAAACGTAAAAACCCATTATCATGTCGGTGGTGAGATCTATCGTAAAAATGATGATCAGGTTATTTTTTTTCTAGTGTTATCAGGTAGCACTAATTTCAAATTTTAAAAGCATATTCTGAAATAAATTAAACCGATATATACAATCTCAACTCACATTGATAAACTGACGATTCAGTAACAAATTTACAAAAGAGGATCAGTCTAACCTGTGTCTTTACTTTCATATATCGCCTTTCTCACGGGAAAGACGTTGTTAGTCTGTTGCTACTCTATCGCTATCTCAGTGGAAGGTGCTCGACTAAGCTCCAATCTCTAGTAATTCTCTGTACAAATTTACAGCAATGACTCGTCTTCCTACAGCCACTGCAAATAACATATCTTTCTTTGTGTACCTAAAAGCAAACGGAATCTCCGCAAACAAAGTTTGTTTATAAGAACTTCCCATCTGTGTTACGCTGTGCCATGGAACTCATTTTAAAACTAAAACATAAACGTCTTCAAGTCTAATGGCAACAAATACTTGTCGATCCTTCGTCTTAATTAAAATAACATCGTTTTCAATCCTCTTATAGTATTGTTCTTCATACGACTGGGAATATAATTAACCGTTATCCAAGAGTAGCTTTTGCTTTATTCTTGGCTGCTAGAGACCGGCATTCTTCGAAGGAGGAAGTTTCTAGGGAATAATGAATTCATAGGCGGTACCTAGTAGCATGCAAATCCAAGTCAACAATAATGACAATGATTTGTTTTGTCTGTTTGTTTTTTAATAAGTTGTCACCTTCCTAACACAAACAGCGCCAGTAAGTGACGGCGGTTAAGTAATTAATAACACAGACTGACCGCCTCATTGTGCCAAGTTCGAATCCAGTTCGTTCGACAGAAACGTTTTCACTTAGGGACATTGACAACCATTATGTGGTCTCTCCCGTAAGTGCCCAAGTATTTTAATGGTGGATACACCGAGGAACTACAAGCCCTTGCACCTCCTCGATGTAACTATCTCCGACAAACTCGACAAGCAGCCAAATCCCACCCCTATATAGTAGAGATCCCTATAAGAAGGCCTACTCTAATAGTTTCTTCCTCAGTACTGCTAGACTCTGCAACTCTCTTCCAGGTTCATGTTTTCCCAACCGTACTGGCATGCAGAAACTACTGTCCCCGATGGTAGCCCAAAGTGGCACTGTGCCTTGTGTGAGGTGAAAATGGAATTAAAAAAAAAACAGGGTCTAACTAGAAATAATTCTAACTAGAAAGGTATCGGGAAAACGGATGCCAACAATAACCTCTGATTCATTCGAAATCTATATATTAATACGATAACGTGTGTGTTATTTTGGGTGTCACGCTTACATCTTTTTTACATGAAGGATATTCAAAGAGAGGGAAAGCTTTTTAATCGGTTTGGGCCGAAAATTTGAGTTACTAATATATAAATGTATGTATGTATGTATGTATGTCTACGAAAAACTTTCGACAGAGTTTTACAAGGTCAGTATCGTTTTGAAGCTCAACCCGTTACACGACAAATACCGAAAAATTGGCTAAAAACATTAATTTCTTCACCCTCAACTGGTCACTTTTCTACAGGGAGGGGTCGCTTTTTTCACCGATATTTTCGGAAGTCATCCCTTCTTTTCGATTGTCTAGCCTTAATTTAAACCTACGTCACTTCCGGTTTGGCGGTGATTTAACAGAAAAGACGTCACGTTTTTCCCCCCATTCTTCTCCTCCTTGGCCGTACGGGTTCGAGCCTGCCTTCCTACTACCACTTTTTTTTTTTGCTGAACACACACCTCCAAACATTCGGGCAACGCCGGGCACCCATGCTAATATATATATATATATATATATATATATATATATATATATATATATATATATATATATATATATATGGAAATGTCCGCCGTGGAATTTCCACAGGTCCCGCAGGTAAATGAATGAATGATGCTCAACAACAATAGTAACAAATAGCGCCCGGTGTTCCCAAATTATTACCCATCTAGTATTTATCAACCTCAACGTTGCTTAACTAACGGAACTAGTGTGTCAACGTGATTATACCGTATATTTTAGCCTTGGTAAGTAGCGACTCATTACTAGGCCTGTGACAACAGCATATTCTTTTCATTTCATTCTATTCTTACTCTTGAATATATATCTTACATGTTTTTATATCGACTGATGTGGTTCTCGGTTGATTATTTGCGTCTAACTGTGTCGGATATATACTCGAGAGTCAGAAGAATGAAAATAATATTCTGTTGTCACAGCCTTACTCATTACTAGGGCTATGACAACAGCATATTTTTTTATTGACTTGACTCTCGAGTATATATCCAACACAGTTAGACACAATTAATCAACCAAGAACCACATCACTCTACATAAAAACATATAAGATATCAATGGATATATACCTGAGAATCAAAACAATGAAAATAATATGCTGTTGTCATAGCCCTACTCATTACTATTCGAAATAAAAAAGGGGGTTTATTTTGTTTCTTATATTTATTCATGTGATTAAGAGTTCTAAAACGATCCAAAGGTTGTTGGTTTTTTATTTGTTTTTGTTTTGTTTTTGTCTTTTTTGTTGTTGTTTTTTTTTGTTTGGTTTGGTTTTTTTTGTTTGTTTTTTGTTTGTTTGTTTTTTCTTTTTTTTATGTGGCACTTATTCATTTAGGAACCGTTCCAGACATTTAAGAATTGCTTCTGCGTTGATAATCTGAAGAATAGCAATAAAACGCTGGTGGGGTGTGTAGCTAGTGGAGAGATAGCAAACGTCTGTTAATCGTTTTCAAAAACTGCTGGCAGCCATCTTCTTTTTCGTGATTCACTTGCCTACCTGTCGCCTATTGGTTCGGATCAGAATTCGCGCCAATTCATCTTGGACGGTTAATGTTGTCGGGTGTTCCTCTCCGTACGCGTTTGTGCAGCTGACAAGACAGCCGTTCATGTAACTCTCGGCGGACGCTGAAAATATAAAAAATAAAAAATAATAAAAAATAAAAAATAAATAAATAAATAATAATAATAATAATAATAATAATAATAATAATAATAATAATAATAATAATAATAATAAGCAGAAATCGCATGAGTAATAGAAACGCTTAAGGATAAAAATGTTTTAACACGAAAATCATCGTTGAAGCAATATGGTCGCAGAAAACATATTGCATAAACCGATTAAAGTTTAGAAGGTGAAAGCATTTTCGGAGATACGATTCTTTCTGAAGAAATAGTAAATATAAACATGTACATCCTATCTATGCCATAAAGATTAGAGCCCGTTAGGTCATCTATTCAGCTTAGGTTGTCAAGAAAGTTCTTGCAGAGTTTTAAATTTCGATTTCAAATGATGTATTTTCAAATAAGTTTTTATTATAATACCTATACTCTATATATCATTTTAAAGGGCGTTTTTCGCTCTATCAAATCGCTTAAATTAGAATCGTTTTAAAGCAATTATGTCTTCTTTTCAGAACGTTGAATACAAGTTGCAAAAAAGCAAATTCGCACAATTTTCTTATTTCAATTCACGCTAGGCCAAAAAGCTGCTGAAACAGCTCGCGATATCAACGAAGCGTTTCGCCCAGGAACCACTACTGAACGCACAGCACAATGGTGGTTTAAGAAATTTCATGGAGGGGACAAGAATCTTGAAGATGATGAGCGTAGTGGTCGGCCATCGGATGCTGACAACGAATAAACAAACGAATAAACAACGTCTACATAAAATAATACGTTAATAAAAATTCATTTCTGCTATCACCTTCCATACCTGCTATTTAAAATAGAATCGTCCGAAAGCCGAAAATGCAATACAAAAAAAGTACTTAAAAATTTTATTTGATGTGCTATTGAATTGAAAATGAGACTCGAACTAAAATACAATTTCCGTGCCTGCAAGCAATGTTTTAAAGTGTAGTATCTGTTCGATCTAAATGTGGCACATTAATATCGTGAGGTCTGCGTTTCAGTTGAATGGTAATACAGGGAGGAACATTAAAATTGTCGCCGTAGAAAAGACGATATGATTTCATTTCCGTTTGATGAAAACAGTTTTTTCTTTGTTTTTTTTGTTTTGTTTTGTTTGTTTTTTGTTTGTTTTTTTTTGTTTGTTTGTTTGTTTGTTTGTTTGTTTGTTTGTTTGTTTTTGTTTTTTTTTTGGCAGACCATCTACTAGTTGGCCAGTACAAATCCGAAGAGCGATAGGAGTCTTCTATCATGTCGGAGATGCGCTGCTGTAAAACTTATGCTCTCTACCGATCCAAGTTATGACAACAGGACCATTGCCAGCAACCTCAATATGCAAATCAAAACGGTTCAACGCTGGAGGGCACAGCTCAACGAAATTTTCTGGCCACGGTTACATCTCAAATGAGGGCCATATTATGCCATCCCACATGAAAGTCTGCTTGAAAGTCAATACCAAAGTGTACCTAGATGTGCTGAAGAGTGTGGTGTTCATCTGGTGTAATCAGGTGGCTGCTAGCAGACCCTGGGTGTGGCAGCAGGACTCGATCCCGGTTCAAAAGTCCAAAGAGACACAGAGTTGGGTTCAGAAGGAGTGCTACGACTTTGTCCCCTTCTTTCATTGGCCTCTCTACTCTGGACTACTTCGTTTGGTCATTTGTTGAGAACATCACCAACATGACCTCCCACAACACCAAAGCCAGATTGATCGCCGCCATCCGTCAAATATTCGCCGAGCTCCAGACGGCGCTTATGGAAAAGGCATGCTTCCAGTTCTAGATCTGTATCGAGGCGGTTATTGAGGCTGAAGGCGGCTACATTAAATAGATATCAGCTCTACTACATAATCAAGTTACCTGAATTTATTTTTCGGTATATGGTTTCAAATAAAATTGTTTTCTTTAGGGCGACATTTTTATCGTTACAGCAAGAAATTCTTTCAAGAGTATTGTAGATATATTCCACATAAGCAAATAAATTTTGAATTCACATGAAACAGAAAACTGAAACGTGTTACAAATTGAACTTTTTACAATAATATCCTGAGGTTTCCATCCCGTCGGACGCCCATCATTTTTTTAAGGTGGGCAGCAATCTAAAAGAGATGAAGAGTACAAAAAAGAGTAAAAATATAAAAAATAAATAAAAGAGAGATAGATATGGTGAAAGAGAAATCAAAAGGGATAAGGCCCGACCTGCTGCTTCTTCAGTTTCGATCATATTGTAAGCCCGGGCCAATAATAGGGCGGAATTGATCAGCTTTTCGTCGTCGTCTTTGTAACTAAACAAAGATAAATATAAAACCATTTAAGAAATCAAAAAGGTCAAAGACGTGAAAAAAAATGTTGAGACTCATCATTTAAACGTGTTGGCTTCGGTTCAGCAAAGACGAGACATGTTTAGTTAAACTAAGAAACTTTGTTTACATACTATTTGTAAATAAAAAAAATAACAAAAAAAAAGTTTTATAAAGATGCTGAAACCTTAATAGCATAAAAAAATACGTCAGTACATATACATATGATAATGATGATAATGATGATGACGATGACGATGATGATGATGATGATGATGATGATGATGATGATGATGATGACGACGACGACGACAACAGCAACAGCAGCAACAACAGCAACAGCAGCAACAACAGCAACAACAACAGCAGCAGCAGCAACAACAACAGAAACAACAGCAGTAACAACAACAACAACAACAACAACAATAATAATAATAATAATAATAATAATAATAATAATAATAATAATAATAATAATAATAATAATAATAAATTAACGCCTTTAGCTAAATCACTCCCCCAAAATGAGATTCTATTTTTTTTTTTTTTTTTTTTTTTGGATGATTACGCCGCGAAAGAAAAAAAAACAATTATTTTAGAATTTAGAGTAAAAAAGTTCTCTACATAAATTTAACATAAAAAAATAATCATTTCCGGACCATTCTTTTTAATATTGTCGAATCGCTCAAACATCTCAACAAAATACTGGTAGAACATTACATTTTCGCTCGATTGTTGACATTTATTTGATGTGTTTCTGCCTTTGTTCTCATTTCAAGCGATTTGGTGAAAGTTTATGGACAGCCATTTTTTTTTTTAATCTAACTCATCAATGTGAACACTTCATTTGTTTCGTTCTAAAAACATACTTTAAAATAAGCTTAAACACAAATAAACTTATCCAGGTAGGTAGAAGAATCGTGGTTTTGGTAACGTTTATTCGTTGCATATTTGTTTTTCATCCTTTCTTTGTTCTGTTTGTTACCGTAAAAAAATGCCCGAAGCTCACTCTTCTTTGAGGAAAGGGATATAAGTTTAAATTTATTTTAATCAGAAAACTTCTAAAGATCTTTCTCTATATATATATTTTTACTTCTGTCCAAAGCCAAGAAGTACCACAAACGTTAATTATTTCAGAAGAAGCCGACCGCAGACATCGACAGTGTCCAGACGGCGTTAACGAAATTGAGAAACCTTGTCCAGAGTTTTTAAATCTTTTGAACTGCTGGAAAATTTTAGCGAGTATATGCGAAAAGGTTTACAAAGGACTGTTTACCCTAATATAACAACAAAAGCAATAAATTAGGCTCTGAAAATCAATGTTAAATCCGAGAATTTATGACTTATTTCTGTGGTCTTTACTTTCATGTTGTAAACGAACAACTTCTAATAAATAAATAATTTTCTTCAACGTAGGCAACGCGAGAATAACGTCAAGGATGAGAGTTCATATAGAAACGTTGATTTAATTTGAATAAAATAAAATACGCATCAAGTGCGCTTGAAAGCCAAATCAGAACGTAATATAAGGAAAATAAACAAATATTTTACTTGTTTGAAATTTATCACAATTATATTTAAGAGGTATACTCCATCTTCAGTGTGTTGTTTTCTTTCTTTTTTTCCTTTTCTTCTTCCTTGCCATGTTGTAAAGTTGGAAAAGGGTGTCTGTTTGTAAAGAGCCGCGCGTTGTATCTCATCCTTGACGTTATTCTCGCGTTGTCTATGCACAGTTCAAACATTTCAAAATACAATCGCTAGATACAACGCGAAAAGAAACAAAACAACACCCTGAAGATGGAGTATACCTCTGAAATATATTTGTGATAAATTCAAACAAGTAAAATATTTGTTTATTTTCCTAATATTACGTTATGATTTGACTTTCAAGCGCACTTGATGCGTATTTTATTTTATTCAAATAACTTTCTGTTTATTTCATCACAAAAAATTAAAAGAATAGTTTTGGAATAGGAAATTAGGCTCCATTTTTTTTTTTTTTTTTTCCAATTCCGAAACCCCTTAAAAGTTCTGATTTTTCCGATTCCTGATTTTGATTCCGATTAATTGTCCCAACATTAAGAGATAAGTAAAATTATGCAAACATCAAAACTGACTCCACGTGGATCGATCTACGTTTCACTAATGACCGTTCTTGAACACCTGCCAAGACGATTAACGTCGAAACGTACTTCTTTTTAATCTTACTCATTTTCACGCTTAGCAAAGCATATTGTCACATGGTCGTAAGGGGGTTATTATTTGGGACCGTGTCTTGCAGGGGACTAAGAGAAGTAAAGCAGCGACATGGTTGTTCGCATTACATTTAAACTTTTGCATATTAGTACAGTCAGGGAAGCAGGAAACAAGCAAGGAATTCTAAAGTCTAACAGTCTGCGGGAAGAAGCTACGAGTATTTCAGTAAAAGGCTTTACGGCATCTAGGGACGTCATCACTAAAGGGGCGAGATTTCGCTGCTCGTTGAGTTAGTCAGGAGTCGATACTGCGAGTTCAGCAGAGTAGATTCCATTTAAAGTACTTGTAAAAGCAGACACAAAAATGCAGCCTTGTGATAGGACAGATATTGGAGCTTGACCGATAGTACAAAACCCATTTGATTTGAGACTCCGTTTTGATTCCTAGCTAAGAGTGAGAGACTAATGGCAGATGCTCTAGTCCAGACGTGCCAACAATAACCAATGCATGAAGTAAATGTGGTTTTGCAAACATATAGGACGCTTTCTAGTGTGGGTAATTTTCTAGCACAGTAAACGGAGAACCGCCTTATTTGCAGCAGCCTTGGCAACATCGTCAATGTATTTTTTGCCTGTGAATGTACGGCTGCGGATTTTAGATGTATTCTAAAGTAGGGTGTTATTTATCATGACAATCGGCAGTCGAAATTATTTTTGTTATTGTTGAAGAGATTATTTTTATTCGTATTAAATGCTGCCATCCACGTATGATCTAGCAGTACTCAAGTAGATATAGATTAACTACAATAAGTTATCTGCGTATAAGAGTAATTACATAAAGATTAGAAGTATAAGATGTGTCCTATTAAAGATTATAAAAATAGATGTGTATAGTTATAGGTGATGGGACGATTCCAATATTTTCTTGATTCCGTACTAAATTACAGATTCCGATCCTGATTCTTATAAATTTGTAAATATTTAACTATAAACTTGTTATTTCTCCCCCTATTATCGTAAAAACACATGTAAAATATGTTGATATTTTCTCAAACATAAAAAGACACATATGCACTTGATTCTGAATTAGCCTTAACGTATACGACGATTTTCAAGCACCAGAGAGAGATTGAAAAGACAAACAATTTTGATAAATGAGCGCCTCACAAATTGAACGAAAATAAAAAGAAATGCCGTTATGAAGTGTCATTTTCCATTCTTTTACGAAACAAGAAGGACCCGTTTCTCTTGACTTGCAATAAAAAGTGGGATTTTTACCCCATTCGGCGACACTCAGCTCAGTGGTTACACGCCGACGAAGCTCCACGACACTCCTCGAAACCAGGGTTGCGCCAAATAAAGGTCATGCTGACTGTTTGATGGTATGTGATCGGTCTCATACATTTCATTTCATTTTTTTTAAATACAGGTAAAATCATTATGGCGGAGAAGTACTTATCAACAAATAGATGCAATGCATCAGAAACTTCGACAACAACACCCAGCATTAGTCAACAAAAAAGGCCCAGTTCTCTTCCACGACAATGCCTGACTGCAAGTTGCTAAACCGACCCCGCAGAAGTTGAACAAATTGGACTAAGAAACTCTACCTCATCCGCCATACTCTCCAGACGGCTCATCTACCGACTACCACTTTTTCAAGCATCTCAACAACTTTTTGCGTGAGAAATGCTTCATAAACCTAAACAATATCAAAAACGCCTTCAGTGACCAGAACGCAAGATTTTTACGTTACTGGCATAGATACATTTGTTTTGCGTTGGCAAAAGTGTGTTGGTTCTGGTGGTGTTTATTTCGATTAATAAATTTTTGTTTACGCCGACATATATTCATGTGAATTTAGAAGTTAAAAACCGCAAGAACTTTTTTGTCAACCCGATGAGATTAGATTGCTTAAACTATTTCTATCTTTTAAGATTTTATTATTTAGATTTGTATTATTTGGATCAGATTTTCACCGCAATGTTATTTTAATTCAGGTGTATTTTTATTGAGAATTTTGTGTACCATGTTATTACCATGTTATTACCATGTTATTACCATGTTATCACGTGGCAAATTTAGTTTAATAAGGTTTGGAAATTTTTTTTTTTTTATTAAGATTTTTATTATCATAAGGCCTGGCTTTTAACGCAGCCGGAAGTATAAGTCACCCGAATTAGGTCATACTTTGACCGAAATGATAGCTTTATATTCGTGGCGTAATGTAATGTGTTTATTTAAAAGAAAATTATATATATAATGTTATTTTTCTCTTACTTTGACTATCCGTATCACTTTTTCTTTGAAACTACTGGGCTGATCTGGCTGAAGTTTTGTAGGGGCCTTTATTGTGGTAAGGTGTAGAGAATTATTAGTAGTAGTATTAAGGTATCCGTTTGATGCTCTGTTAAAGGTGAATAACAATTAATATGAATTAGGCAGCGCAATACAACATTTACTTCCCTTTTCTCGGAAAATAGTGGTTCGATCTGACTGAAATCTCGTGTGAAAATGCGTTTGATAAGCTGCAGCGAACTAAGTATTATGGCATCCGTTTGATGCACCGTAAAGGATTAATAGGAATTGAAAGGGATTGGTCGCCACAATACCACATTTACTCTGGAAGTTTGACATAAAGCGTTCATTTTTAGTTAACGGGTTAAAAAGTGTGTGCGCGCGCGTAAAGTGATGTTCATGTATGTAATAAAATATTCTTGTTATTTGCGCTTACTGTATCTTTCTCTTTCCGTCCAGCCTAAACAATTTTAAGAAATGCTCGAAAATTATATGCTAACCTGTTTAATTACATAATTAAAAAAAAGGGAATACGCGGTACGGATCGTCTAGACTTACTTAGCTGAAGCGACGGAGTGTGCCCGCTGAAGTATGTCGATCGCTCGTTCATGATTGGATTCCTTGCCTCTCGACTGTTCCAGGTGAGCAAATTTGTTAAGGATAACCATGTTGCTGTTTCAAACACACAATACAAAAGACGACAACGAAGGCATGAAAATTATACAACAGT
This sequence comes from Euprymna scolopes, assembly GCF_053919585.1. NCBI lineage: Eukaryota > Metazoa > Mollusca > Cephalopoda > Sepiida > Sepiolidae > Euprymna > Euprymna scolopes. The sequence continues at coordinate 83,280,151 of NC_136518.1, forward strand.
GGGGTTCATACTGCCAGACGACCGTGAGTTCAAAAATCGGCTAAATATTCATCTCGTATTTTTAGTTTTATTGCTTTTCAACCCTTTGGTTGTATTTAATGCCGACTAATGGTAGAGTCCATTTAAATCCAGATGTAATTAATTCGCACCCATAATTTTATATTCATACTTTTATGTAGTAAGTCTTACACGTGTTTCGTTGAATAGTCGAAATCCACCAAACAACTCATCAGAGACATAATCCTCGGAAAAACAATTGGAGAGTTTGTTTCTTTCCTTGGCATGAAAAACGATATGATGCAGAAAAAAAGTTTATAAAAGAAAATGGATATATTTGATGTTCACAAATTCATGAGAATATATATATATATATATATATATATATATATATAATCGCGATAAGACACTAATTAGAAATCAGATGAAAGATCCTGATAGATATTACTTGAAGTAATACTTTCAGGGTGATCCTAGCCAAAAAGCAGAAGCTCAATATTTAAGAATAGAGCAATATATAAGTTTAGTGGTTGTATTTAAATTCTGGAAAAAAAACAACATATAGACACATATAGTCGATTTAAGAATTTATTGTTTGACAAAAGGAATATATAGAAGGGATTATGTTGATTTCCTTAACCCATGGATTTTCAATAAAGGCTCACATCATCAGAGGAAATGAAATGCGGTTAGCAAAATGTTCAGCTGTGAATAGACACTTATTTTACTTTTCAGCAAAAATATTGAAAATAGTTTTTAAGTGGTGAATGATAATTATATGTAAATAATTATAGGAAAAGGGAATTTGACACAACCTGGGCAGTCCATTATCGGAAGGAGTACAATGTCCTCCGGGGTTATAAATCCAGGTAGGCAGAATATTGGTCCAGGGGAGAAGGCAGTAGTCCCATATAACAAAAAAGCGTGGTTACTCCTTATTGATTTTCTGAAAGGTATACGGGGCAGCCGTATTTGTTGGTGCGTTGAGTGTGTTTTGATGGATGTAATCCAAAATCTTTTTAGGTGTTGAAACTCCATGGATTAAGGAAATCAACATAACCCCTTCTATACATTCCTTTCGTCAAACAATAAATTCTTAATTCGAATATATGTGTCTATTTGTTGTTTTTTCAGAATTTAAATATAACCACTAAACTTTATATATATATATATATATATAAACTGTTGTATATTTAACAATATATTGTATTTATGTTTATATGAAATCGTTTACGCGCGTTTCAGACGGTCTGTGATGCGTCCTCGTCAGAAATTACACATTTGAAAATAATTTCTGACGAGGACGCATCACAGACCGTCTGAAACGCGCGTAAACGATTTCAATGACTTAAAAACATTATTACAATGATCCAAACATAATTCTCAATGAAAAACCAAGACACGGAATAATAAAATAATGTTAAAAAATACGCATTGTTGGTGACTACTCCCTTATTTAAATATATATATATATATATATATATATATATATATATATATATATATATATGTATGTATGTATAAACATATTACAAATGCCAGGTATTCACTTAGTCCATTACAATTATTTCGGCAAACAATCCTATTTGAATACTCAGATGGTGAAAATCAAATAAGAAGAGAGTGGAATACGACCCCTTGCGTTCTGCTGAAACGTATGGTTCACTTCAATTACAAAGCCCCATACCCGTCCCCTTCCAATCCAATCTATTTGGTCCAATACGCAACTATGTACCTTACCCTCTATTTCTTCCTTTCCATCTCACTTTCCCCACATTTTTACCTTTTTATATAACTGCTTTTTTTTCTCTCTGAAAGTTTCTCTTGATTATTTGATGTCCGCACGTTGACCTCAAGGGGTCGTATCCCATTCTCTTCTCATTTAATTTTTACCATCAGAATTGTTTGCGGAAACAATTGTAATGGATTAAGTTAATACCTGAAGTTTAAAAGATAAAAACCATATGCTCTACCAACGTAGTGAGCACTTTTTATCCGGGTTTTTATCACTTCGCTCTGATAGGTCGTAGACGACGAAACACGTGTCAATCCTGACTTGAGGTAGTTGCTTTTCTAGCCGCATTGATGAGCTATGAAACAGCGAAAGTATTGTATGTGGAGAATATATATTTATATATATATATATATATAACTACTTCATTTACTCACATAAAATTAATATACGAAAGTATAAATTTATGCATAAACTTTAAGTATTTACTTCAGAAGTGCTCAATACGTAGTTAGAGCTAGTTAGTAATTTATAAAATATATATGGCGATTAAGCTACACTAAATATTTCGCGTTTCATCCACTCTAGGATTCTTCAGACTTAAGAATCCTAGAGTGGATGAAACGCGGAATATTCAGTGTAGCTTAATCGCCATATATATTTTACAAATTACTATATATATATATATATATATTACATTGTATTTATATAACTATCATAAAGCATTTTATGCCTAAGATTTACCATATTTTTTAAACATTTACCAGATTTCATCGTGTATATCGATCTGTTGCTGATTAATTTTTCTGCACGTGTTCAATTTATGACTAAACAGTCTGCAATTGATTTTTCTTAATCCTTAGGACAGTTCGGTTTATTCGACTTAAAGATATTAGATTTTGAAGTGTAAAGCCGCCGTCTTCAAAATGTCATCATGGTTTCAACTCGTATATCATTAAATAATTCCTTCGTTGTACTAACATTGTACTAACATTTGTTGCACGGAAGTAAAACCGAAATGATATCACGTAATGCGTTTCACTTGATGAACTGCACAGAATTTGGGGGTGGGGTTTGTGTGGTTGTCTCATGTGGTGCCATCTGTTAAGACATCCTATCTTTTGTCCGGATTATATTTTCTGCAATTGAATTTGAAAATGTGTGTCTAATGGAAATTATATATATATATGTGTGTGTGTGTGTGTGTGTGTGTGTGTATGTATGTGTGTGTGTTTGTGTGTGTGTATAGGCATATATATGTATATATATATATATATATATATATATATATATATATACATACACGTGTGTGTGTTAGGGTTATATTTTGCACACGATTGAGCCATTTAAATGAGAACTTTGTGTTATTAATATGTAAATGATATACCAATAGTAAAATTACATATAGTATGTATATATAAATATATAGATTAAAAATATATATATATATAAGTATATAGATATAAATAGATATATATAAATAGATATAAATATATATATATTTATATATATATATAAATATATATATATAAATATATATAAATATATATATATACACACACAGACAAACATATATATATATATATATATATATATATATATATATATATTACTCATGTTCACCCCTTACAAAGCATATCGCCACTTGGACGTAAGGGACTACTATTTGGAGCCACGTCTAAGAAAGATTAACAAGATAGTTGTTTATGTTACATTTAAACTTCTGCATATCAGTACAGCCAGGGAAGCAGGCAGCAGGAAGGGAATTCCAAAGTCTAGCTGTTCGAGGGAAAAAACTATTAGAATGTAAAGCTTTCTGGCATTTAGGGACATCAACGGTGAAGGGGTGAAATCTTATTGCTAAGCAGGTTTGTCGGGTTATGTACATCGAGGGGCACAAGTGAAACGAGTTCATCAGAACACATTCCATTAAAATATTTGTAAAATAGACACAGTTATGCAACATTGCGGCGATGAGACAGGGGCTGGAGCTTAGTTGATAAAGTGGGGCCGATTAGATTGACAACGCCTTTTGGACTTTATCTAAGAGGGAGAGACTAGTGGTAGATGCACCAGCCCAGATGTGGGAACAATACTCCAAACATGGGCGAACGGTGGCCTTGTAAAGGTACAGGATACTCTCAGGTGTGAGTAGTCTTCTAGCTCGATAGAGGGAACCCACCTTCTTTGCAATGTCCTATGTATTTGTTCCAGTTCATATTGTCCGCAAATGTTAGGCCGAAGAGTTTGAAGGAAGAATTCTTAGGTAGGGTGCTATTGGTCATGGATATTGGGGTTGGAGAGGCGTCTTGTAATTGTTAAATCAGAGCAGCTTAGTTTTACTAGCATTAAATGTTACCATCCATTTGCGGCCCAATTCCACTAAAGTCTGGAGGTCATTTTCTAACAATTCTGCCATTGTCTTAGATTTATGTACATCTGTTCTTCCCTCATGCATATTATAGAGCGTTTTATCATCAGCAAATATACCCATCTCGGACACAATATAATCAGGAGGTCGTTTATGAATATCAGGAATAATAATTGTCTAAGAATCGATCCCTGAGGCACTCCCGCATTAGTGTTATGCTGCTTGGATGTACGTCCGTTAATGACAACCTGTATGCTTCTATTGTCTAAGAAGGATCTAATTATATTTAGTATTAGTAATTATATATATGCGTGTGTGCGCGCGCGTGTGCGTGTGTGTCTCTGTGTCTGTATATATATATATATATATATATATATATATATATATATATATATATATATATATATATATATATATATATATGACTACAAATATAATTTAAGCCCTCTCCCCCTCTTTGGGTAGAGCACTGTCGTAAATAATCTCACTCGCTACTTAATTGGCTGAAAAATGCGAGGCTCAAGGTTGAGCACTGTAAGTGGTGGACGGATGTTTGTTTAAATAGACATTCGGACAGGATATTTGCGAGCATCTCTCCCGTGGTCGAGTGGGAGAAATGCCGACTGTCAACACGACGGTTCTAGGTTCAATCCTTGGTTTGGGAGAGGTGCTAGTTTAGCGGTACTGATGAGTTGTGATACCATGAAACAGGACTGTATGTCGATGACTACAAATATATATATATATATATATATATACTTCTATATGTAATTTTACTATTTGTATACCATGTACATATTAATAGCCCAAAGTTCCCTTTTAGATGGCTCAATAGTGTGCAATACCAGAGATATAAACATTTCTTTAAAATACCACTTTACGAGGAACAGACACTAAAAATGTAAAACTTTTATTGATAACAACTTGCGCACAATTGTTCCGGTCCAATGTTAGCATAAAGGTATGTGATATCTCAACTGTTCAAAGTCCAAACATGTGGAGAATTTCTTTCATTAAACAAACATATTTTTCATTTAAATTAAATTCGATATTTCGATTCATAACAGAATCTTCATCAGGAAATACAGGGTTTTTTTTTACGTACCATGGCGGTGGTAATACTTGGCACGTTTTCCTTCAGATGTTAGTGAAGTTTAAGGTTTTAATGTTCGATATTGCAAAAAACGCCGATCGAGTGTGTTTGTGTTTAGTAATAGAAAGTTTACTGTTTATAAGCATTGTTGATACAGAATGCAAAATTAAAGGATTTAACGGTTTAAAGATTAAATCTCTTTCAATAAATAAACATATATAATCGTCCATTAACTATAAATTTGCAGGATGTGAAGATTTTGAAATTTTTTTTTATGCGCTGATGAGCATGCCCAGTTCTGCAAAACTATAATTATTAAACTATATGTGTGTGTGTGTGTGTGTGTGTGTGTGTGTGTGTATGTGTGTGTGTGTGTGTGTGTGTGTGTGTGTGTGTGTGTGTGTGTGTGTGTGTGTGTGACTTTGTAAGTGTGCAGAACGATCTCTACGAAACTTCTTTCTCAATGTTTGGTCTGACGATTTGAAACGTGATATATAAGAAATTTATATTCGTAGAACAAATCTGATTTGATTTTTAGCCGGTAAAAGTAATTGCTAATAGGTCAAAATCTGAAGAAAAGTGAATCTCGTATAGATTAAGCCAACCAAACCTGTTACTTCTACGCATGCGCGCATATACATTGATACGTTTACGTGGCTTAATTTATAACGTTTTCTCATCCATCCATCGATAGCTCAGATGATAATAAAGAGGAAGTTTGTATGAATTAAAATATCATATTTAAGCGCATTTTACAACCGGACTACTATATATTGGATACAATATAATAATCAATAGAGAATCTGCCCCATAATAATAAATACGAAATCTGCATTAATTAAAATAAAGTATGGCTAGTATATATATATATATATATAGTCACCCACATACATTATGTTTCGCAGCTCATCCGTGCGGCTAGAGAAGCAATCAAGCCAGGATCGAAACACGATCGACCAAACGCCAGTCGGAGCTTCTAACCGTTACGCTATACGGGCAATGAATTAACAATGTTTTGACATTGTCTAAAGTACCTAAGCTCAATTTGTTTACACAGAAAGCACATTTTGCCTTATATATATATATATATATATATATATATATATATATATATATATATATATGCATGAACGTTGCTCGACAAGAATCCTTCGCAAATTTAAACAAGAAACGTAACTCTGCAGAGAAAGCAACACAGACCATTCACTCAGACTCTGGAAAATCATAACTGAATACAAGGACGCACAAAAGATATTGTTTACTCATGTTCATCGGAGATTACGGGAGGGACCACGTGAAGGTTGCTAACATTCTAAGTGAAAGTGATTTTGTGGAACGAACAGGATTCGAACTTGGGACACGCAAGTCGTCAGTCCGAGTCGTTAACTACTTGACCATCGTCACATCTACGTTTATTACGATGTTATTATATTATACAATAATGATAATAAATGCGGTTAGTTTTTTTATTACTATTGATATAAAGTTCTATTTAAAATACATTGCACACGTTCCATATACAAAGTAGTAAGTTGAATGATACGACCATTAATTGTCGTTTCCATTAGGTTCACCATTATCATGTAACATGTCTTTAGGCAAGAGCAATAGGCCAACTATGGAACTGTTATTGAGAATGTCTACTTGAGTCAATTGACGGTATTGAAATTGACTTGTCGGAAGAAACTTGAGCATTATTGTTGACGGAATGAAGTAGGCTGTAGAATTTATTGAATCAGCTTTAATTTGATGCTATATGAGACACTTGATGAATTTGGAAGATTCTACAAGTTCGATCCAAAGCGAAAATGTTTCTACGAATATCATCCTCTGTTCTGAAAGTGTCCAATGAAAGAGACTTTTCATGTTCTCACATAAGCAACATGAACAGTGAGACGATTCACTACAATTATTTGTAGTGATAACTCGTTTAATCACAATGAAAGAATTGCCAGAGTTATAAAAAATCTAATCATATATATATATATATATATATATGTGTGTGTGTGTGTGTGTGTGTGTGTGTGTGTGTGTGTGTGTGTGTGTATATATATATATATATATATATATATATATATATGAATAAAAAGGAAAAACCTAAAAGAGTAAAAATAAAAATAAAATCAACGTTTCGTCCCTATTTCAGGGGACATCATCAGGATTTCTAGGCGAGGATGTACAGAAGTTCAGTTCTCTTTCTGTTCTATATATATATATATATATATATATATATATATATATATATATATGAATAAAATAAAGCAAGATATAAACGATGCTTTAGACGTTATGTGAATAAAAAGGAAAAACCTAAAAGAGTAAAAACAAAAATAAAATCAACGTGTACAGGAAGACGGTCATATATCACATGCGAAAGAGAAGTTCAGTAGTTCTCCAGAACAGAAAGAGAACTGAACTTCTCTTCTTTCGCATGTGATATATGACCGTCTTCCTGTACATCCTCGCCTAGAAATCCTGATGATGTCCATCTATGAATTCTGACGATGCTAGTTGGATATTTCCTCTCTTTGAGGATCTTCCTCTAGTTGAAACAATATGTAAACTCATTCTGTACTCACAGTGATAAATTTCTTATATACTGCTCTGAACACACATTGAGCACTCTAGTCCGGTTTTTTCACCACTGCTAAATATATATATATATATATATATATATATATATATATATATATATATATATATATATATATATGAAGGAAAAGACAATTTCAATATAGTTTAAGAGTTATACACTTGGTTGAAACGAACTGAGTCCTTTTT
>NC_136518.1:83290624-83335624 GCF_053919585.1 Euprymna scolopes
GTGTGTGGCTTTCTTCAGTCTTGACAGACTATGGATAGCCACTGTAAGGGTGCCTGCACTAGTCGAGTGGAGGTATCGTAAACGCTTTTACTCTTTGGTCTTTCCATCTTCCTTTACCTTTCGACTATTTCAATGTCTTTACTATAATTGCTTTTCCTTTTTGGGGGCGGGTAAAGAGAGAAGAGTAATATGGGTAGGAAGAGAATAAAGGAGATTGGGGGTAAGGGAGATGAGAGGGAAAGGGAGATGGGAAGGGGAGAGTGATTGGGGGAGGGGGGGGGGTAGTTATCGGTCTACAACTTCACAGTTTCAGTTTTCATGGTTTAATTTTTGTTTTACTTCTCTTGCATTTTCTATATCGCCGGACAGCCCGCTAATCTATATATCTATAAAAGTGAACGTGTCTGTGTGTGTGTGTCTGTGTACATTTCCCTACGCAATAACTCTGTCAATATTTAGTCTACAGACTCGAAATTTGATATACAGGGTACTGGGATTTGGGAAGATCTTTGTGATCGTTTTTTTTTGGTTAGAAATTTGGCTGATAAGGGGTCAAAGTTCAACGAGTTGACCTTTGAGAACTCTACAAAACTCCTCCGACAATTTTGGGTCTAAACACTTGAAATTTTAGATATAGGTTCCTTGGACGTGGATCTAACGTAATAGCTAGATTTGATCCAAAAACAATAAATTTTAAGGGGTCATAATAGGGGTCAAATTTTAAAAAATTTACCGCTTTTTTTCTTTTTTTGCTCAACATACACCTCCAAACACCCGGGATTATATGCTAGTATAATTATAAAATTATAATACAGGGTGGCCCACTTAAAAATGGCCCATACTCTATAATCTTTCTTAAAACTAGCCCGACCTCTGATCTTTCTTTTACCGACCAACTGACACCACCAGACAAAAGGCAATTCTTTTTTTCAACGAGATGGCACTACATGCCACATGTCTCACAGATCACTGGCACGAGTTCATGATATGTTTACGGAAGAGAGAACAATAAGCCAAGGGTTATGGCCACCATGTTCCCCGGACTTGTCATCTTGTGATTTTTATCTCTTGGGGGACTTTAAAACAAAAAGTTTATGCAAATGATTTCCACAATCTAGACCAACTAAAGGAGAAAATTACCAACGCTATCAGGAGAATCACCAGAGATGATTTATAGGTTGTATCTGCAACCGTTGTTAAACGTTACCAAAAATGCATCGATGTTAACTAGGAACACTTCCAGCATCTTTTATGACACTGCAGATAATTTAAACAATAAAAGAATGTTCCTTCTCTCTAGTACATTTTCGGCGATCTTTTTAATTGGGCCACCCTGTATAATATATAAATATCTTTTTTGAAGACGTTACCAAGTTGCGCACATGACATACTGAAAATTTTAAAAAAGGATATTTTTGCCCATTCGATATAAACTGGTATTAAATGGGGACTTTCCTTTCCATGTATCTTTTCCATTAATTTCGTTACATCTTGGTAGTTCTCGCTGGAACTATTATGCTTCTTTTGTTTCCGATTAAGTCTGAAACAGAAAATAATGAAACAGTAAAACAAAAAAAATATTCCATTTCGCCTGGAAGAAAAAGTAAAGAAGCTTGTTCGCGTTTAATCTGAGAAAATAAAACTCCAGGGAATCTTATTTTTAATTGGCGCCTGATGGATCAAATGTAATGCAAATCTGAAATATTTAAGCTACCAAATAGAACACTATACTTATATTATGCCCATAAATATCTCTACTATTGCATAAAATGAAATTTGTCTATGTGTGCGAGAAAGAGAGAGGGCTCCCTGTTGACTCGGAAACTGATGGGTCATTCATTTTAATTTCACACGAAAATACTTGCTGTGTCTGAAAATGTTCTTACATAGGTTTTGTATCGGAATGGTTCCGATACGTATCGAAAATTTATAATAATCGAAAAAATCCTATTAGAGAAGGACGATATTGACCAAAGTTAAAACCTTTATAAAACCTAACATCACAAGTGCATTTGATAAGTTTCATCACCGCACAAGCAGAAAGGCAAAGTCTATAGAATCAACTGTAAATTCTTTTATAAGACAGGGGCGCGTTCGAAATGAATGTTTACTTTTAGATCACAACTGAGCCATGATACTTGATTTTTGTACGTTTAATTCAAGTGATTTTGTAAAAATAATTTCATAAAATCAACAATTGGTTCTTTGATAAATCAGAGGCGCGTTCGAAATGAATGTTTCTGTTTAGAGCACAATTGAACCATGATACTTGACTTTTGCATTTTAAACTTTAAGTAATTCTTTACAGACAATTTTAAAAAATCAATAGCAGATTCTCTACAGTGCAATGAAGACCTCAATGTATTGTGGCCTAAGTCATTGTGGGGAAGCATGTAAATCTTTCCCCCGGAACACTGCGATGTGTCCCTAATTAGAGCAATCAATCGATTTGATTTAAAAATGGGTGATATCACTGATTTCAATGAAAATAAAAGTATGGCATGGTGGAACATTTGTGTATTCTCATTCAATTCCGAACAACGTCGGGTTTCCTTGCTAATCTCTAGATAAACTGAAATGTTGGTAATATTTATTAATCGCTGTCTTGTACACAAGTGTTGAACGTATATGAATTTTCACCAACTTTTTCTTCTTTACATGGAACTGAATTTAACGAAGTCTTGCAAACTTATAAACATAACGTTCGGTTAATTAGTTTAGGATGATGAGCGTAGTGGTCGGGCATCGGATGCTGACTACGATCAGTTAAGAGCCTTAGTCGAAGCAAATCTACGCGCAACTGTTCGAGAACTTGCTTCTGAAGTATACGACGATTTTCAAACATTTGAGAGATTTGAAATACAAAAACCTTTAAAAATGGGCGCCTCACAGATTGAATGACAACCAAAAGAAACGCCATTAGGAAATGTCATCTTCTCTTTTTTTTTGCGTAACAAGAACGACCCGTTTCTCGACCGGGTATAGACCTGCGATGAAAAGTGAGTTCTTTACGGCAACTGGCGACGTTCAGCTCAGTGGTTAAAGCTGACAAATTTCCATGACACTTCCCGAAGCCAGAATTGCAGTAAAAGAAAATCATGCTGACTGTTTGGTGGTCTGCGATTGGTCTCATTTATTACGTTTTTTTAATACAAGCAAAACCATTACGACGCAAAATTACTGTAAACAAATGGACGAAATGCATCAGAAACTTCGACAACAACACCCAGTATTAGTCAACAGAAAAAGCCCAATTTTTCTCTACGGCAATGCCTGGCCGCACGTTGCTAAACCGTCCTTGCAGAAGTTGAACGAATTGGGCTACGAAATTCTGCCTCATCCGCCATACTCTTCAGACGTCTCACCTATCGACTACCACTTTTCCAAGCATCTCAACAGTTTTCTGCGTGAGAAATGCTTCAAAAACCTAAGCAATATCAAAAGCGCATTCAGTGACGTCATCGTAACCAGAATGCAATACTTTACGTTACTGACATGAATACAAATGTTTTTCGTTGGCATAAGTATGTTAGTTCTGGTGGTGTTTATTTCGATAAATATTTTTTTTGTTTGAGCCGTGATATGTTCATGTGAATTTAAAAGTTAAAAATCACAAGAATTTTTCCGTCAACCTGATACAAAAAAAGTTTGGAAACTTACTAAAGTCACCTCGTATGTTTTAGAAAATTCTAGATGTACCCAACGTTGTCCGGTATTAAACGCAACGTTATATTCCTTAACAAAGATGAACAAAAAACTGACACATGTGCATGCGAATATTATTATTTTTTTTCTAACAAGTTAACATCTTGTAAGTAGAGAAAAATTCTCAGATTGAGATCGAAACCGAAAGATAGTGAGTAAAATACGATAACCATTAGACCAGCGTGATACGACCCTTAAAAAGGTGTTATCAAACTACTTAATCTTAATGCATAATCTGTAATGTGAACTATTCACGCATACGCATTCGTGAAACAGTTGACAAACAGATAAAAATTCGATGACTCCTCCGTATCTATTTTTCAATTTTGACCCCATTAGCAGCTCTTTTTCCGGATGAAAATCGATTAAAAAGTTTTGTTGCTGAATATTCTATACACTACATTTCAAGTTTGTAGAGCAAAATTCGTAGAGTATATAGGTTGAGAAGTGTTCTCACACACACACACACACACATTCTCACTTTTATAGATATAGAGAGACATGCACATATGATGTATCTCTCATGCATGAGTTCTATTCTAACCTTTTTTTTCTATCTGCCCGAAGTTATAGCATGCGATTACCATTAGCGAATAGCAATGGAGCTGAGATGCGTAACTACGTTCGCGTGAAAAGAAATTACGACTCTGTTAATTCGGGGAAGGTGGGTATTAGAACAGGTGCTTGCGCGCTTCTAAATGAATCATGAAACTTCCAATTAACTTTTTTGCAACCATATAAATTCTACATGAAGTGAAATTCTTTAGAAAAACACCGCGAGAAATACACAGCAACAAAAAAAAATCACGATGAATTAAGCATTCGCACGCTGTGTCCTTGGGAACTAAATGGTATAATTAATAAGCTGTACATTTTTCTATTATTTAGATTTATGCACACACACACACACACACACACACACACACACACACACACATATATATATATATATATATATATGTATATATATATACTAGCTGTACCCGGCCACGCGTTGCTGTGGCTCAGTTTGTTAAAATGGAACACATTCCTCATAAAAAATTGGATTTTGTATTGTTTATTTATTTTATTATTTTTGCAATTTTTTTTTTATCAATAAAAGTTGTTTTTTTCCCAAGAAAAGGTGAATTATTTACCATAAATTGTTAGGTGAAAGTTTTTTTGTTTTTTTGTTGTTGTTTTTTTTTTCAGAAAAATTTGCATTTTTTTTTAAAGAAAGTTGTCAGTAAACATTTCTTTTTGAAAACAGAATTTTTATTATGAAAAGAAAAAAATCAATGCTTTATATGAACACTGTAAATAGTAAGATGAAAGTAGAGAAAAGTTAGATTATTTTTTAAGAGAATGTACAAATTTTCTTTTGTCAATAGATGTTAAGAAAATAAACAGAAAAAATACTCCCATCATTAATTAATTACGCAAAAAAATAAATAAAATGTTGATTTAGTGTTTCAACAGTCGAACAACGCTCAGCTGAATCCGGTGATTGCCGGTCGAACCCTAAACTAATTGGAATCCGGTGTGGGAGGGGGGTTAAATTCTGCATGAGTACCATTCTTTTTAATTTTGTCTTTTGTTCAATTTTTTTGTGTTGGCTTTTAGCGCTAGCAAACTAACAAATTTAACCAAAATGCAAAAAATTCAACAATTAAATAATTTTAATAAGTGCCCAGCTTCTAATACAAATCCTAGTAAATCAATCCCCCTTATTGGAAACACTGAAAGGAAGGACGAAACCAAATTATTGCCAGTATGTTTGGGAGAGGTTCTATAGGTGTATCAGAAAGTGGCCATTAAAAATGATGATCAGAACCTTAATAATTCAACTTACTATTTTTTAAGCTTATAACTACTTGAAAATATAATTCAAATCCTAATTATTTTGCAATTAAAGGAGCAAAGACCAAATTTAAAAAAAAATAACAGGTTTAATAGCAAATTATGCAATATTTGTTTCTTTAAAGCGGTTTTCTTTTAAAAAGATATAAAGAAAATCAACATATCTTGACTTGCTTATAAATATATGTATATATATATAAATGCCAAAAAATCACTTACCTAAAAAAAAATACTATTAAATGAGTAGTTCCATTCTTCATTGTTAAGAATTTATCCATATTTATATTTTAAATTCCATGTATTTTTTATGTATTTTTCATCTTCCGTAGTTAAAAAAAAAACGTACATTCACTTATAAGTTTTTCCCTAGAACAAAAATCCGCTTCATCGATTTTTAAAAAATTCTTTTAATGAAATACACGAGTTTTTGATTGATACATTTTAATACTTCTTCATTAACTAAATTTTTTTTTAATATCTAAAAAAAGAAAACATTCAATGAAATAGAAAAATTTGCCGTCAGCGTCTGGTATTTACTTGACGATGTCAGTATAACATGAACTTTCATTTAAAAAAAAAATCAACATGTTTTTGGGGGTTTTTTTTAAGTTTTATACTTTGGATTTTACAGGTAAATTTCCAAAAAACTATTCTTTTTTTGTTTTAAATTAGAATATTTTCTTTATTGATCTTATATCTTCAAATTGTGATATATATAAAACTTTGGCACATAAATTAATGGTAATTTTACAGTTTAGTCTAGACATTAAAAAATGAAAATATTGAAAAAAAGTTTAAATTGTATGTATCCGTTATGGAACGAAGTTCTCCGAAAAAAAAATTTCACTTAATTTCATTAAGTAGTTTTTTTGTTTTTTTTTACAGCGAAAAAACATTTGTTATGATACCGAACAAAATGTTCGATTTTTAGGAAGAAAAGCTAGTATTAAAGAGGGGAGGGGTATAAGCGCTTTAACTGGAGTTATCTCCCTTTGGCATTTCTAAAATTCAAACAATTTTTTTAATCCAAGATGGCTGCCTTAAACGCGCTCTTATAAAAACGTGTTTTTTCCGCTGTAAAAAAAAAAAAACTACTTGATTGAAATTAAGTGAAATTTTTTTCCAGAGAACTTCATTCCATAACGGATACATACAATTTAAACTTTTTTCGATATTTTCATTTTTTTATGTCTTGACTAAACTGTACAAGCACCAGATTGATTATTAAAATTTTAATAAAAATTTCAAAATGGGGTTTGAATTTGAAAAAAAACGTTTGTCTAAAATATTATATTTGGTTATTGGAAAGAGCATAAAATTTCACATTGACCCTGAAAATATCGTAAAAATTGAACCAATAGAAAAATTTTGATAGATTTTTAAAGTTTAAAAATTGAAAAATATTTAATTCGTAAAATTCTATTGCTTTTATTACGTAAAAAAATGAATGCATGAAGGCACGCCGGCATTTTGTAAACACCTCAATTTTCTTTTAAATGACGACTTTTCTATGTTTTCGGCTATGCTGAATACGAAAATCGCATTTAAATTTTTCAGAAGTAAGTAGTTATCGAAATAGAAAAAGTTGTATTATGTACAGATAGAAGCTTGGTTTTGAATGCATTAAAAGTGATCAGCCACCTCTTCCCCCATTGTACCACATGCTCAAGATCAGAGGAGAGAGAATTAGAGAGAACTTTGTCATTTACGGCCTTTGATGTGTTGCCATAGATGGTCGGGTCATCAGCATAGATGTCAACGAATGATTTAAGTATGTGTTTTGGGAGATCATTGGTGTAGATCAGGAAGAGAGTTGGGCCCAGGATGGACCCCTGGGGGACTCCAGCATTAATACTGTGGGTCTTTGATTTCTGCCAATCAACCACTACTCTTATGAACCTATCGGAGAGAAATGATTTAATAATTGAGAAAACATTTCCAGTAATACCGTAGCTGGAAATCTTGTGAAGTAGGCCCTTATGCCATACCTTATCGAAGGCCTTCGATATGTCAAGAGCAATTGCCCTGGAAAGGAAAGAAAAAGTCAAACATAAACAAACTCCTGACAAACCGCCCCCTTAAGTAAGACATTCTATCTAAACACCCAATACTAATGATTACTACAATACTATTTCATTGATTACTGTACACGCAATAACCCTTATCCATGAGTGGCCTTCGGGCTTTGATAAGTGGTGAACCCCATGTAAAAAAAAAAATTTTAAAAATAAAATAAATAAAATAAAAAGAATAAAGAGGGAAAATAAGACAAAAAAGAAAAAGAAGAAAAGGAAAAGAGGAAAAAGATAAATAAGTTGATGTCCAGGTGTGTCGGTAAAGGGCTTCTGCCGGAAACAGGCGACGGCTTGCGCATGTCACAATCTCAGAATTGGGTCAAAGAGTCTGCAATGCTCGACTGCGGTTGCGGTGGTAGGGGGAGGGGGCAGATAGAGTCAAAATATTCAATTTTAGGTAATTGATCATAAAGCATCGCATAGTTCACAGCCAACCATATGCCTTCCCTTTTTTAAAAGATGGGCAAAGTTAACAAACTAGACGATTCATTTCCTCATTACTTTAAAAAAAAAAAATAAGATATTTTTGTTCCGTTACAAGAAGTACTCTCGTTCCGGCAGCCATGACCGGCTAGAAGTCCTAAGTAATTCGCAATGTTATTCTAAATATTGACCGCTCTCCAGATTGAACCATCAACCTGCAGAAAATTTTCACTTTTTTGTAATGTAGGTTACGACGCGTCTTCGTTGGGTTTCCAGACTTTTTTGTACAGACATTTAAAATTGTCGCAGACCCTTGAAAATTCAGTATGTTATTGCTATACATTTTATAAGATGACTGACCAATTTTTATGATTCCAGGTTCAAATGAATGATTACAGCAGGAATTGGAATACACACGACTAAAGCCTGATTGTCACAGCTATGAATTTTTAAAATGCAACTTGGACGTGAGGACATTTTAGAAAAATGATATGCAATACAATTCTGTTTTAAACTTGGTTAAAATGCCACAAAAATGTATGGAATGTTTCAGACTGCTTTTGGGCCATCTTGCATGAATCGAATACCAGTTTTGGGCTGGCATGAGATTCAAAGAAAGCAGGGTAAGAAAAACATGGTTACGCGTTAATTAATTTCTTTTGTCAGTGTTGATATGATTCCCAGTGCGAATCTTATTTAAAACAAACAAAGTATTTTTTTAATTTGATTCTTAAATAATTAAATTAAATAATTATGCACTATCAGAATGGTGAAGCACGGCCACACCTTTCTGGTAACGCCTGCAGCTGAGCTGGCTCCTACAATATTGGCTTGTCGGACTTTGTCTGCGACGCCGAGAGGGGGACCCTGGTTACTAGGCAAGCCAAGGTCGCCTTATCACCTGCCCAGGCCTGCATTCGGAGAGCTAATTCCATCTTCGAACTATAGCAGATGTTGTAGTGCACTAGATTGGATGCGACATGGAATTGTCTGATTAAACAGAAAGTTAGCGTCACTGTAGACAAATAATAAGCAAGTGTTGATCATTTTTGTATAAACCTGGTTCGTGAGAAAGAGAAGTCGGTGATATGTGGACATATAACGCCAGATGACTAACAGATGGAGAGAGAGGGAAAAAAAGAGAGTTATATGCGAAGACCCCCGCAGATTACAATTCGAAATAGACAATTCATCAAGATCTAATTATTACTATAAATAAAGTCAAACTTTAAAAACATTTCTAAATTTTTTTAGATGAGGATTGGTTATTCGTATTATTTGGATTCGTCAGACTACTGTTCTCATCTTGAGTGTGATTTTCACGACGCTTCAGTCGATATAACCTCCGACCTTCTTCAGGTGTATCTTGTCGAACTTGGGAATGTTTCTGTCGATACCAGGAATTTGGACGGAATTTTGAACGGAACCCTTTATTTACTTCATGTGGGTAGCATGCTCTTGTTCCGTCAGCCATGTCTTAATAGAGGTCCTAAGTAATTCGCGGTTGTATTTTTCGGTCGCTCATTCTGAGGATTGAACCTTTAAGAGAACATCACCTCTGCAATTGATTTTTCCAAATATTCTAACCACTGCGCCACAGGACAGAAATGTTCCCGAGTTCGACAAGATATCCATGAAAGAAGGTTGGAGGTTACATCAACCAAAACATTGTAAAAATGACACTCAACTTGAGAACAGTAGTCCGATGAACCCAAATCTGTTTTCGATTGTTTCTTTTTTATTTTACTTCATCGACTAGGGCTTAAATTTGTTTGAATATAAATGTTAGTGCAAACATCCGACATTTTTTAACGAAAACGATTGTTTTATTTATTAAAAAATATTTATTCTACAAATTATGTTTATAATTAAAAGAAAGTAAAGAAATGTAGAATTTTCACGGGTTAGGGTTAGGGTTAGGGTTAGGGTTAGTATGATTAAATATGTAAAATTTTATTTTATCTTTAGGTATCTGAAATTTTAAAAAAATTCGAAATAGGTTTCTTATTACGATTATTGGTTGCGCCAGAAGTTGGGTTTTATATAAAACACAAAGGCCTTAATATAAATTTTCTTCTTGACAGCGTGATTATTTCAAAGTTATTTTTTTTTTTTATTATTTTTTTTTCATTTTTATATGGATTTATTTGTCAGTTTTAAATCAAGAAATCCATTTATATATATTATTTTAATTGGAATTCATTATTGAGATGAGTATTATTTCTATTAATTTATTTATTGCGGACTATTATTCTCATCTTTTTTAGTTGTTGTTTCACGGCGTTTCGGCCAACTCTTCCTCCGGCCTTTCCATTTATCTTCTCCTAAATTTACATCGATTGCTGAATCTCCTATTTCAGTTTTAGATCTTTTTAAATTCATAAAAATGAATAATATCTGTCTCTACTATAATATAAAAGTCACTTTGTGTGTGTGTGCGTGTGTGTGTGAGAGAGAGAGAGTTCCTCATAGGTTCCGAAACGGCTGAGCCTATCGTTTACGAATTTCACACAAAGGTAATTTATATGTCTGGCAGTATTTTAAGTATGTTTTAAAATTAATCCGATAACTATCGAAACTCGAAAAAATCCGATATTAAAAATAGTATTTCTCTCTTATAGATTAAAAAAGAAAAGAAGAATTTTTACAGGGAAATATTTTACAGTTCACCGGCCAAGAAAAATAATTAAATCTCAGTAAGTCATTTTTTTCTTTTAAAACACAGATCTATTGTCATCTTTAGATATAGCTCGGTGGTAAGGCATTTGACTTCAAATTGAATGACCCCTTGTTCAACCCCGGGTGTACATCACAGTTTTTTTTTTTTCTTATTAATGAGTTCAATTTACGATTAAAAAAGATGTATCATTTAAAATCGCCGCTAGTCACTTCTTCATTTGCATATTTTAAAGCTAAACATTAATCAGAAGTGACTTTTCCAGGGCATTCATCGTCAAGCCCAAATATAAGCTGACGTAATATTGTAAATCAACACAGACGGAATTTGATGAACGACATTATCATTATTTTTTTTTATTATTATTCATTGCGAATTAGTTGACTGAGAAAATTATTCTTTGTAATATATAATATTCAATAGAGGATTGATTCTATAATTATATATACGCAATCTGCATGAATTAAAATATCATGTTTCAAAAAATATCATGTTTAAGCGTATTGTACGACCGGGAAACATCGGGTATCCAGCTAGTAAAATTTGTTTTTGACAACGTGATTATTTAAAAGTTATTTTATTAATTTTTTATATTATTTTTTATATTTTTATATAGATTTTTTTTTTGTCAGTTTTAAATCGAGACACGCATTTATCTTCTAAATTTACATCGACCGCTGAATCTCCAATTTCAGTTTTATGCCTTTTAAATTCATAAAAAAAAAACTATTCAAAACGAGCGTACACTCTCCTTCGAAAAATGTCGGATGGGAAATTATGCTTTGTTAGTGTTCGCACTAACATTTATATTCAAACAAATGTAAGTCCCAAACATAAAGTTAAAAAAAGAAAAGATAAAGACAGAAAAGTGTAAGAGCTTTCCGTATTATTTGGATTCATCGGACTACTATTCACATTTTTACTGTTATGTTCACAACGTTTCAACCGATGTACTCTCCGACCTTCTTCAATTTTTCTTGTCAAACTCGAGAATGTTTCTGTCGATCTCAGGCGGAATTTCGAACGGAACCTTTAACTTTTTACACAGGGGTAGCATGCTCTTGTTCTGTCAGCCATAACTGGGCAGATGACCTAATCAATTCGCAATTGTATTTTCACTTTCACGATTGATTTTTTCAAGTATTCTAACTACTGCTCCACGGATCCGAATAATCTAAACGGTACCAAAAACCAATACACATCTCTAAAATTTAGAAATGTAATGGCTCACATGTAAAAATACGCCACAGTTTCCAAACTGAGGCATCATCAACTGTTCCAGTTTCGCTCGCGTCATTAATAGAAATAGCATAAAAAAGAAATATAGTATTTGGTAAAATTTATTTATAAGGTTATACTCTTCTAAAGGTGAAGAGTTCAATCCTCAGTGCGGGCAACACTCAAAACTACAACTGCGAATTACTTAGGACTCCAACTAAGTCATGAATGACAGAACAAGAGCATGCTACCCCCGTGGGTAAGATAAAAGTTTCCGTTCGAAATTCGTGCAAATTCCTCTCGTAGATCTGAATTGTTTTCACGTAGTTAGGTTGTTGGTTGTTTTTGTTTTACGGCATATCAACTATTTTCAGGTTATTTAATGCCAAATCCAGTGATTTTGGATGAAAATTTTTTAATAGAATATGTTTGTTTTTTCGAGTCGGTTTCTATTTAACCTATAGTTGGAACCCTAACAGGTACTATCGCTCTGGGTTAAACTGGACCTGGGAGCAATGGCAATTAAAGGGTGGCTCTACACTCCCCAAAGCCCGCAAGTTGGGGCCTCACCACTGGATATAGTTTAAGGTCATATCCAGCACCCACGTAGTTAGGTGGGTGATGAGACATCGTGGTGGTATGTCGTTCGACGGTGAATGAAAAATGATAACATACATACAAACATGAAATGCTTTAGCGTCTATAGATTGAAGAATCGATCATTGTGACAGATCGATAAACAACTTGCCATAAAGCGCAACCAATACTTTTACAGATGATGCAACGGTTATACCAGGGTCATTACAAGTGTAAAACCTCCTATTTTTTTTACTCAAAAAGTTGAAGAGCTACGAAGACATGAGTGATAACATTAAAACGAGCGACGTCTCGTGCTTCAGATTTTTTCTAGTCATCACCATTCTCAATATCCTTGACACAAATCCAATTACGCATCTCGGCTTCTGAGGCACGTCCATGACAGGTTTTATTCCATTCGCTATGAAGCGGTGAATGAAAGGTGATAAAGTACATACGAACGTGAAATGCTTTAGCATATACAGACTAGACTGTATATTGTTCGAGAGCGGTGACTATTTTTTTATAACTCGGGCATATAAATTACATTATAAAGATCTTGAAGGTTTAATTTGTTTATTCAAACATCCATGAGTATCTCGTTAGGAAAATACTATACGAAACGGAATCTACATAACCGTGTTTTAACTTTTAAAACGAAGATATGTCGTTATTTCGATGTGTTCCTATTTCCTCTTTGTATTGGTTGACGATATCAGAATCATAACCGTTAAGTGTAGATCATCTGGAATATTGCAGCCGAAATTTCCAAAGACTATTCTTCGAACTGCTGTTCTCATCTTCAGTGTCATCTTCACAACGTTTCGGTCGATGTCCGCAAGGATCCGTGGTACAGTGGATATAGCACTTAGCAAAATTCAGTTATAAAAATTACACTCTTATAAAGGTGGGAGATTTGCTCCTCATTGCGAATTACTTAAGAATTCCACAAGTCATGGATGAGGGAACGAGAGCATGCTACCTCCGTCAATTAAATAAATGGTTCTGTTCAAAATTCCGTGTAGATTCCTGAGTTCGATAGGAAAAAATCTGTGTATCACAGAAAGAGTCCCGAGTTTGACAGAAAGATTCCCGAGTTTGACAAAATACACATGAACAAGATCGGTGATGTCATCGACCGAAACTTTGTGCAAATGACACTGAAGATGAGAGCAATAGTCTGAAGAATCCAAATAATACGAATTTTGTTTGTAAAATGTTCTAAAATTCTATTTGCTCAATGATGTGTAAATGAATCTTGCAATAGTAAACAACTAACTTATTGCCAAAAGTGCAAGGTACCTCCTTTGTGGACCTGCTTTGCTTTTTAGAATAATGTATAAATTCTATCTAGATTTTATTAGTAAGGACGAGAAAAAGAGGCACAAGAGAAATCAGATAAATTTGTTTGAAAAAAGTTATTGAACAAAAATAAAAGGAATTCTAGGCAATCTAAACTGGAACAAGGTGGGCTCCCATTATCGTGCTAGAAGACTACTCACACCTGAGAGTATCTTGTACCTCTACAAAGCCACTATTCGCCCATGCATGGAATATTGTTGCCACATCCCACTTGGATAGGGTCGAAAAAAAGAGTTTCCAATCTAATAGGTCCGAGTTTGTCAACTAAGCTCCAACCCCTGTCCCATCGCCGCAATATTGCATCTCTGTGCCTGTTTTACAAGTATTTTAATGGAATGTGCTCTGATGAAGTCGTTGCACTTGTACCCCCTCGACGTATATATCCCAGACACACCTGCTTAGCAATAAAATCTCACCTCTTCACTACTGAAGAATGGCAGAAAACTTTCTACTCTAATAGTTTCTTCTCTTGAACAGTTAGATTTTGTAATTCCCTTTCTGCTACCTGCTTCCCTGACTGTACTGATATGCAGAAGTTCAAATGTAACGTGAACCAACATATTATTAATCTTTCCTAGGCATGGTCCCAAATAGTAGTCCTTTACGTTCAAGTGGCGATATACCTTCTTAAGGGTGAACGCAAACAACGAGTGAGTATAGTGATAATATATAGAGATAAAGAAGGCTATCGTTGTTTTTCACGGATTTCACATTTTTCTTGACTTTGTTTTTATCGAAAGTGAACCAAACGGATCTATTGAAACTTGAACTCGGATTGACGGTTCTCTAAAGGCGACAGCGTCACCCATTATGCCGCTTGCAGCCAATGCTATCTGTCTAAAATTAAAAAAAAGTGTCTACGAAATTCAAAATAACAGCATGCGTTTAAAATGTCTACGTTCTTGAGATTTCGCTATTGTTATATTTTTCTTCCTTTTGTTGGTATGTGCGACCTTGCATCATTGTAAGAGAATGTGTCCGTCGGTCCGTTTGTGAAACTTAAGTTGGGTTTGCAAAGTTCATGTTGAAATAGTTTCTGTATGTCATGCCAAAATTTACATAGTTTTCTTACCGTGCGCCACGCTTAAGGTTGAAATATTAATTCGGTACCTAAGTTAGAAGTAGCATTTTTGTCTGTCTGTCACGTTCAAGTTTACATGGTATCTGCTCTGGTCCATCACGCTTAAGTACGAAATAGTAATGTTGTATTTAAGTTGGAAATAGCATTCTGTCTGTTGGTCACACTGAAGTTTTAAACTGTGTTTTTTTTTTTTTGTCATTTGTCCTTTATATTTAAATACGAAATAGCAATTTCGTATTTCTGTTATTTTGAAAATAGAATTTTCATCGCTAAACGCCTAGATTGAATAAATGTAACTTCCGTCAGATGTATCACAATTGTCAGTTCGTCTGTCACACCTTCTGTAGAAAGCTTTTTAATTTGTCTTCCAGGCTCAAGTTTTAGATTATTTTCACTGTCCCGTGCCACTTGAGAATGAAATAACACTTTCGTAGCTCTGTTACGCTTAAGTTTTAAATAATTGAACATTTGTTTGTTTAAGTGTGATTTTGTTGCTCAGTCTGCCACACTTGTTTGAAATAGGATTTTCATTAGTCTGTCATGCATAAGTTTTACATTGAATTTTCGTAAGTCTGCCATGCATAAGTTTTAAATTGTATTTCCATTAGTCTGTCATACATAAGTTTTACATAGTATTTTCATCGGTCTGTCACGCCGAATTTTTATATGACATTTCCGTTTGTCTGTCACACTTAGGTTTGAAATAACATTCTCGTTGGTTTGTCACGCTGAAGTTTTATATGGTATTTCCGTTTGTCTTAGGTTTGACTTAGGTTTGAAATAACATTCCCATTAGTTTATCACGCTTAAGTTCAACATAGCACTTTCGTTGGTGTGTCATTCTTAAGCTTTAAACTGTAGTTTGCTCAGTCTGCCATGCCTGAGTTTCACATGGTATCTTCGTTTGTCTGCCATGCTTAAGTTTGAAATATAATTTTGATCGCTTGGCACGCAGAATTACTGGTCGCAGCTTAAGAATAGTTGTTTTTAGGGGGGGGGTTATTGTTATTGTTATTATTATTATTATTATTATTATTATTATTCAGACCTCTGCAATTATAGGTACCACCAACATCTTTAAGAAAACCCTTGATCTTTGAAGCTCCTATTTTGAAGCCGGGATTAAGGGAAATCCTCTGGAAATGAATCCCATCCCTTTCCAAGGAGACGTTGATAAACGAAATCAGAATTATTATTATTTAGCTCTTTCGGATTTGTGTTGATTTTTGTTGCTTTGTGCTTTGACAAGAGACGATGGAAGAATTTTCCATTGAAACACGGTGTCCATTTCTTTTTGTTCGCCTTCTGGACAAGTCCTGGTTTTTTGTCCTGCGGTTCCTTGCAACTCTGAACTGATCCGGTTTGATTACGCTAACACATACTGACAGCAAATTTGTTACTTTCCCCGAGCATTCTTTGGATGACCATCGAGAAAATCTTTCTCAGATCGTGTCCGTTCTGATTAACGTATTTGCATGACTCAAATAAACACCTCGTGCAGCAGAATCTTCTACTTCAAAAATAATGACACTCCAACGATGGTAGAGGCAAGCGGAACGCATTAACGTATTTCTAAGACTGATCTCAGCACGTTACATAGCAGAATCTGTCAACAATGAAAGGACGTTCCATTCCCCGCTTTAAAGACATTTGACGTGGTAGACTGTAATGTCAGGGGTTTACGATGGCCAAGTGGTTAACAATCGTCATGCATAATATTTTATAGTCAGTTATTGTTCCTATTTACTTGCCTCCTCACGAGGGCAGAGTTAGATACAAGGTCAAATTTTTTAACGTGAGGAAAATCCAACTCCACAAAAAGGGGCACTTAGGTTAGGAACAAAAATAAAAATTGTGTCTGTCATGAAGAACTTCTTCCCCACTGACTGGGGACAAAAAAGGTGAAGTGTAGCATCAGAACAGATACTACACTGTGATCTTGGTCCGATTGTTATTTACTAGTGTTGAGACGATTAATCGGAATCGGGAATCGGAAAAGATCGGAACATTTTTAGCAACAACAACTATATACGATGTTCCCCACTGCATATCTGTGTCTAACTCTAAACGCATATTCAATGAACAAATCTTATTTCCCAAAGCTGCTTACATGTGGAACACTGTTCCGCTGGCCTGCTTCCCGGTAGCCTTCAAATCCAGTATAAGCAAGTTCTTGTTTAGCCGTCCCCATAAATTCTACCCAATCTAACCCACTCACAACACTACCACCTTACACTTATTAACCCTTATCCTCGAGTGGCCTTCGGGCCTTGATAAGTAGTGACTCGTATGCAAAAAAAATGTTCTTGTTAAGCCGTCCCCATAAATAATCAAATTCTACCCAATTTACACATTAACGATTACTACACTACCACCTTATATTCATTGACCTTTATCCTCGAGTAGCCTTCAGGCCTTGATATGTAGTGACTCACAAGTAAAAAAAAAGATACTGGAATCGGTTTATTTTGTTTAAAACTTTATTGACCACTATTGATGCTAATGAAGTAAATCTATATATCTATAAAAGTGAACATGTCTGTCTGTGTGTCTGTGTACATTTCCCTACGCAATAACTCTGTCAACTTTTAGTCTACAGACTCGAAATTTGATATACATGGTACTGAGAGTTGGGAAAATATTTGTACTCCTCCGCGAATTTGGGGTTTAAACACTTGAAATTTTAGATATAGGTTCCTTGGGCATGGATCTAACTTAATAACTTCATTTGAGTCCGAAACAATAAATATTAAGGAGTCATAATAGGGGTCAAAGTTTAAAAAAAAAAAAAATTGACCGTATTTTTGTGTTTTTGTTTTTTTTTTTTTGTTTTTTGTTTTTTGCTCAACATACACCTCCAAATTCCCGGGCAACGCCGGGCTGAAATGCTAGTTTAAAAAAAAAACTAGAATCTATAGATCACCCTTCTCACATACACACAAGTTTATTTTTAACGTTTGCGAAAATGTATGCAGTCGTCTCATGTATTTCTGTGTTTCTATTTTCTATTTCTATAGTCACTTTTCACATGTGGTGCAGATCAGGATGTATGAAGATCTCGGTTTGCTGACTCAAATATACAAAACTCAATCAT
The DNA here is from genome assembly GCF_053919585.1 of Euprymna scolopes. NCBI lineage: Eukaryota > Metazoa > Mollusca > Cephalopoda > Sepiida > Sepiolidae > Euprymna > Euprymna scolopes. The sequence continues at coordinate 83,308,675 of NC_136518.1, forward strand.
GCTCTGCAAAGTCAAAAACAAAAACATTTTTCTCTACTAAATAACCAAACCTAATAAATACCATGAATAAATATTTGAATATATAAACATCTTGACACGTTTTCCAAAATTACTGGATTCACCATTAATCCGAAAAAGTATTTAACTAGGGACACCCAGCGTAGCCCGGTCGTAAAGTACGCTTAGATATGATATTTTAATTCTTGCAGATTTCTATATATATCATTATAGAGTTAATGTTCTATCGATTTTTATATATTATAAAGTTGTGATTTCAAAAATAAGAAATATATCCATATCTCTTGGGTGCATCAGTTTGATCCGAAATTGATACCAAAACTTATGAATATATATATATATATATATATATATATATATATATATATATATATATATATATATATATATATACAGGGTGGCCGAAAAGTCCCAGGACACTATACATGTATTTTTAATAAAACACAGTATTTTTTAATGAAACACACAGAAAACATATATATTCAACAACAAAAAGAGAACTTTATTAGAAACAAAGCAGAAAACAACGAGAGTAATTTAGTGGTCAATCATATTTAACAGCATTAAACTATTAAAAATAGAGTGTCCTGGGACTTTTCGGCCACCCTGTATATATATATGCCACCCTTACACTCGTCTTCCTAGAAGAGACCCTTTATGAAAGGATAGAGCAGAAATACGGGCACAATATAAAAACACTCTTCATAAAATCTTGGAAAAATACCTAGACGATTGCTTTATCCTCTGGAGGACCACATGGGGAGATATCAGAGAATTCCACACTTTGCTACAAAATCTACACCAAAACATAAACTTCACACTAGAACAAAGCCCCACAGAACTACCTTTCTTAGACATCCTAGTAACAATCAAAAACAACAACATAATTACAGACATCTACCACAACCCCACAGACACTCAACAATACCTCCACTTCAAAAGCCACCATCCTAAAAACTGTCTAAAATCAATACCCTACTCCTTAGCACGTAGAGTTTGCACCATAGCAACAGACAGACACCTCCGTTCGGCTAGACTGAATGAACTGCAAATAACCCTGCGGAAAAGAGGATATCCACTACCACTAATACAGAAAGGTATTGAACTGGCTAGAAAAATCCAATAGACCAACTAAGAATCCCAAAAGAACACAACAAAGAACAAATTTTAGCATACGTCTCCACACACAACACAAACAACCCAGAACTATTTACACAGATAACAAAAAACCTTATCCTCCTCAATCAGAACGACAAACTGAACAACATACTTAAAACAACAAAAATAATAAAAAGCAAACGCCAACCCAAAAACTTAAAACACATCCTAACTTCCTCAAAACTCGTTCCACACACTACAAAACGGGTTATAAAATGAAACAAGCCGCGATGTTGAGTATGTGACATAATAATAGAAGGAAACACATACACATTCAAAAACTCAACACAAACATTCAAAATAAAAAAGGATCTAAATTGCACCTCCAGAAATGTAGTATATGCACTAAGATGCACAGCATGCAACAAATCCTACATAGGCGCCACCAAAAATTTCAGCAAAAGAGTGGCCTTACATAAGAGCAACATCAAAACTCCAGATAACAGACACCTCTATGTTTCAAGACACGTACATACATGCAGTGGAAATAGCTTCAAAATAATGTCAATCTTCCAAACAGGCAATTATTTTTATTTACTTACACAGGAAAAAAACTTCATAACAAGATTCACTCCCGAACTAAACAGAGCCTAATATCAACACACAAAAACATGAAATGTAAGGCACACTCGCATGCACATGCACATACATATACATATACACACCTACACATAAATCAGAACCGACACATTAAAACACACACACACGTGCATACAACCACACACAGACATAACACCCCTGTCTCTAATACAACACATTGAACAATACCAACCCTACTTACCTCGAAACCAACAACACTATGAAATATCTAGAACCATAGTGTAATATCTGTTCCAACACCTCACTACCCCCTCAGTCAGTGGAGGAGAAATCTCTCATAATTTAGATAACTATCATCCCTCCTCTCATACCTATACCCCTCCAAGTGGCTCTTCCCCTCTGATGAACGAGATCTTCCTCACACTAGGAACCGATCCTGGGTCTGGTCATACCCACATGGAGAGACAAATGAATAGAAACATTAAAAATCCCCTATATATATTTATAAATACACCTCTTTATCTAAACAAACGTAATATTAAGAATACCCGAACAGTCTAAGACTGAAACGAAAAATCACAATATTAAAATCTAAGAATCCAAAAAATAAATATCAAAACTGAATGAAAACACCCCTACCCTTATTTCAGAGGAGCTTGTTGTCCCCCTCCTCACACATACACATTAGTAACGACCTTCCTAGGGAAGCAAATTACTTTATAATACTATAAAACAGTACACATATTCTTCAAACCAATAAAAGAAAACACCCCCACACACACACATCCTACCCTATGCATCCAGTTGATCAAGTAACAATGGGCCCCTCGCCTCAACCCAAGTAAGAGTTTAAAAAAAGGAAAAAATGAGTAAAAACAAAGAACGATAAATAAGCAGAGAGAGAGAGAAATAAGACAGCAGTGACCACAGCCCAATAAAACAGTAATCAAAATTGAACATACGAATGAAAAGTAGATTTATTTACACGTTTCCACCTCTCGGAAACATTTCAAATGAACTACGAAAATGTTCTTTTACATCTTTAACACATCTTGAATATATTCCAAGCATTTTAAATAATTTCTGAACAGGACGCTTCACAGAACGTCTGAAACGCGTTAAAAACGATTTCAATGATTTAAAAAACATTATTACAATGATCTAAACATAATTTTCAATGAAAAAGCAAGGCACGGAATAATAAAATAATGTTAAAAAATACACATTGCTGGTGACCACCCACTTATTTGAATATATATATATATATATATATATATATATATATATATATATATATATATATATATATATATATAACTTAGGTTCCTTCGGATATAATTGAGACTGACACCAAAACTTATGAAGAATTCCTGGTAAAAATATTTATAAAAAAGATAATAGATGACTTAAGTAGCATCAGCTATAATCGAAACCGAAACCAAAATTTATGAAAAATTTTTGGTAAAATTATTTACTACAGGAAATGGAAGTCCATAACAATTAAACGACAGTCACTCGGATGTAAACGTGGCACACAAAATAAATAACACACACGCTATCCCATTAATGCATAGATGACATGATGAACTAAAATCTTACCTTGCAGAAGTTAAGGTCAACTTTATTTCCCACAAGTCATGATCGACGTCTCTGTAAGAAGAAAACTCCGTCATCTTGTCGAGAAGTTTCTCAGCTCGTGTCAAATCTTTTTCACTGATTGAATATGTGAAACCATCAAAGTCAAGGAAATCATTTTGTTTCAAGAAACAAAACGTATATCAGTGCACAACGTATTCTCGTAAAATCATATAAAACTAACTGCAAAATTTCGTCCCAGGATAAGAATAAACAACATATTAAGAATTAGTTTTGCCCAGTCGCAAGATACTCTTAAATATGATATTTTAATTTATGCAGATTTCGTATTTATTATTATAAAGCCAATTCTCAATTGATTATTATATTGTACCCAATATAATTCTAAAATTCTAAAAGTTTTAAATATTTATGACTTGGGTACCATCAGCTTGAATCGAGATTACACTGTAATTTTTTGTTCAACATACTTAAAATTTGATATGAGATATTCACACTCCTGGAACAAATTTGATTTGATTTTTAACTGGATAAACGGTTGCTAAGAAGACAAATTTAAAAATTGGAACTTGGCAGGCGTAAATCGATATAATGTGTATTTTTATGCATGCACAAATATACATGTATACGTTTAAAGCGATTAATTTATCAAGCTTTGATGTATATGTGGCCTTAGCCTAGATGGTAGGGACTAACGCTAGGGTGACAATTGTTTGGGTTTTAATTCTAGCTGATGGCATCAAAGTAATATTTTCTAACTTTTGAAATCACTACTGTATATTGGGTACAATATAATAATCAATAGATAATTGGCTCTACAATAATAAATACGAACAGTGTATAAATTGAAGCATCTTATTTAAGCATATTTCCAAAATAAAAAAATACATACGTTTATATTTTCTTTCTTTCGATATTTTACTTCGTCTTACATGTGTTTCGTTAAATAATGTATGAGCATTAAACAACTTATTCAGGGACATTCCTTTGAAAACCAAACACTTCTAATTTTTTTTTTAAGCTTGGCATCGTAAACACTAAAGGATCTTCATGTAACTAAAAATACTTTAGTCTTCTCTCTTGTAACATCCCAATTTTATCTTGATTAAATATGTTTTTTATAAATCATATCACTCCTAACAATTTTGATTCATTTTCACCAGCTTTCATCCTCTTTATTCCGGAAACAAAAGACTTCGGAGCTGTTTGTTTTTTCCGAAAGAAATATTATCTGTCTCTAAGATGTTTGGTGGTCGTACACCAGTCAACTAAACACGTGTTAGACAAAATAAAATATTATATATATATATATATATATATATATATATATATATATATATATATATATATGCTCTGAAAGTATTAAAGCGTTTTCATATGGCTTAATTATACGTGCCAATTAAAGAAAATATAATATATATATATATATATATATATATATATATATATATTCGTATATATTTTATAATCGAAATATATGTATATACATATATATATTTCAATTATAAAATATATACGAATATGCAATATATAATCTTTATATATCTTATAATTGATGTGTGCATATATATGTATGTGTGTGTGCGTGTACTCTTGAAAAAGCCGGTACTATAAAGGCGAAACATCGTCGAATTCTTAGGTTTTTCCACCTCATTTTTATCTTATCGTCGATTTTTTATCCTGTTTTACTCATATATATGTTAGTAGCGTTGAAGGACGTAAAATACGCTTAAGTATGATATTTTAATTTGTCCAGACTTCGTATATATTATTATAGAGATGTGATTTCAAAAGTAAAAAAGAAAGTATTTGGGTACCATTAGGTAGAATCGAAACCGAAGCATTCAAAGTTGATGGCGTTTCCACTGTACCAACGTGACACGCATATGAAATTAAAATTAAAAATAAACTAAGATGAATGTACAAAATGTTTACTGATTTATCAATTTTGACCCATTTTTGACTCTTTAAAACAATTTTAACCATTTTTGACCCTTTAAAAACAATTTTAACCATTTTTGACCCTTTAAAAACAATTTTAACCATTTTTGACCCTTTAAAAACAATTTTAACCATTTTGGACTCTTTAAAAACAATTTTAACCATTTTTGACTTTTTAAAAACAATTTTAATCATTTTTGACCCTTTAAAAACAATTTTAACCATTTTGGACTCTTTAAAAACAATTTTAACCATTTTTGACTCTTTAAAAACAATTTTAACCATTTTTGACACTTAAAAAACAATTTGAACCATTTTTGACACTTAAAAAACAATTTTAACCATTTTTGACTCTTTAAAAACAATTTTAACCATTTTTTGACCCTTTAAAAACAATTTTAACCATTTTTGACCCTTTAAAAACAATTTTAACCATTTTTGACCCTTTAAAAACAATTTTAACCGGCTGAAGACCCATAAAAGTACGGCTTGTAAAAATCCAATCATTTGAAGCCCCTATTGCCGCTCTGCGACTTTTAGTTTCGGAGAAGGTAGAGTTTGAAAATATAAGGACAGACAGACAGGCATATAGCCGTTTATATATTAGATAACTCAGTAAAATAAAAATTTATGGCATAATATTTTGTAATTTTGTTCTAAAACTTTGACACAAATATTAATGGTTTACATGCTTCAGATTTGTTTTTAATAACATTATTAATTATTATTATAAAATTATTAATTCATCACAATTTTAGTTAATAATCAAATTATTAATTCATCACAATTTTAGTTAATAATCAAATTATTAATTCATCACAATTTTAGTTAATAATCAAATTATTAATTCATCACAATTTTAGTTAATAAACAAATTATTAATTCATCACAATTTTAGTTAATAATCAAATTATTAATTCATCACAATTTTAGTTAATAAACAAATTATTAATTCATCACAATTTTAGTTAATAATCAAATTATTAATTCATCACAATTTTAGTTAATAATCAAATTATTAATTCATCACAATTTTAGTTAATAATCAAATTATTAATTCATCACAATTTTAGTTCATAATCAAATTATTAATTCATCACAATTTTAGTTAATAATCAAATTATTAATTCATCACAATTTTAGTTAATAATCAAATTATTTATTCATCACAATTTTAGTTAATAAACAAATTATTAATTCATCACAATTTTAGTTGATAATCAAATTATCAATTCATCACAATTTTAGTTAATAATCAAATTATTAATTCATCACAATTTTAGTTAATAATCAAATTATTAATTCATCACAATTTTAGTTAATAATCAAATTATTAATTCATCACAATTTTAGTTAATAATCAAATTATTAATTCATCACAATTTTAGTTAATAATCAAATTATTAATTCATCACAATTTTAGTTAATAATCAAATTATTAAATGACAACTAGCCCATAAAAGAAACTTCCCAACAAAATCAAGAAAAAAAACTTGTTTTTATAGCTTGTTTTTTGTTTTTTTCTAGCGGTTGTATTTTGATATGTTTGAATTGTGCGTAGGTGACGCGAAAAGCGCGGCTCTTTACAAACAGACTTCTTTCTCCAAATTTACAACATGGCAAGGAAGAAGAAAAGGAAAAAAAACAACACACTGAAGATGAAGTATACTTTTGAAATATATTTGTGATCAATTTCAAGCAAGTAAAATATTTGTTTATTTTTCTATTACATTTTGATTTCGTTTCAAGCACACTTGATGCGTATTTTATTTTATTCAAATTAAACCACGTTTCTATATGAACTCTCATTCTTGACGTTTTTCTCGCATTGCCTACGCTCAGTTCAAACATTTCAAAATACAATCGCTAGAAAAAAACGCGCTGCTCTTTACAAACATACTTCTTTCTCCAAATTTACAACATGGCAAGGAAGAAGAAAAGAAAAAAAAAGAAAAAACACACTGGAGATGGAGAATACCTTGAAATATATTTGTAATAAATTTCAAACAAGTAAAATATTTGTTTATTTTCTTAATATTACGTTGTGATTTGGCTTTCAAGCGCACTTGATGCGAATTTTATTTTATTCAAATTAAAGCAACGTTTTTATATGAACTCTCATCCTTGATATATAAATATATTTTTTCATAAGTTTTTATTTCGGTTTCGATTCAAGCTAATACCCCAAGTCATATAGATATATATTTCTGTTTTTGAAATCGCAACTTTATAATTTATAAAAATCGATAGAACATTAACTCTATAATGATATATATAGAAATCTGCAAGAATTAAAATATCATATATAAGCGTACTTTACGACCGGGCTTTGCCAGGCGTTCGTGCTAGCTTAGATAAATACTTTTGCAGTTTTAACAAAAAAAAAGCTACAATAATATCAGAGCGTCTCCATTTACACTGAACATCTACAGAATGCCAACATCAATGTATTACATATGAATGAGTCCCCTGTGGAATTTCGACAGGTCCCGCTATCTTCTCTTCTATTCTTCTTCTTCTATCTTCTTTCTTCTTTCTATTCTATCTTCTATCTTCTTCTATCCATCTTCTTCTATATAAATAAAATGAACTCATTTTTTCCCGTCGGATTTTGACCTTAATAGGATTAAAAATCAAGATATTTCATGCAAATATAATATGCACAAACGGCAGAACAATATCTGAGGTGTGTTATAGGCTTATTATTTCTCAAATTCCTCGATAATCTTAGATTTCTATACTTTTTCTGCTGAGAAGTCACGGCCAAAATCGGTTAAGATCAATGGAAGTGGTAAAATATTTTCTCTCTAATAAATTCCTCCTCCCCCTGCCACCACTTAACACCGTTTGGGGATCGTTCACAAGGAACAGTTGAGAAGAGAACACCGGTTTGGCTTCGTAGTTCTTTCATGTGAAGTTATTTAAAATCACTAAACTAAGCTGCAGTGCTCTGTGGCGTAGTGGTTAGCGTGCTGGCCAATTCACATTATATTTTCACCTACGCGCCGACCTACCGTAGTCGTTTTTTTTTGTTTTGTTTTTTTTTTCCTAAACAACTGGAATGGACTTTTCTGGGTGGCCGAACTGTTAACGTTGCAGATGTTTTTTTTTTGTTTTCTTTTTCACACTTTATTTTCCTACTTTTACTCATGACTCCGGGTTTGATCCTTCCTACTTACCTACCATAACATTTTTTTAAAACTCCCCCCCCCGTCCCGAAAACAAACACTCGGGCAACGCCGGGTACCCCCGCTAGTATTTAATATTAAACGATATTGTCATTCTTCCAAAGATTATTGTAAAAAAATTAGCGTCCATAAATGTAAATTTGACTAAATCATTTTTTAGTCAATAAATATGATTAGTATCCATAAACATTTATATTTTTATGTTTTCTTACACTCTTCAATCATGGATGACGTAAAAGTACCGCCGGTTGGACTATTTGAACCCCGGATCCAAGTACAGTGTAACCCGGATATAATAGACCCGAATATAAGAAAAACATATTTTCTCTGGTCCAAAATTAGAGCCTGTGTTAATGTACAGTGTAGCCCGGATATAAGAACCCCTGATATAAGTTTAACCCGGATAGAAGATAGTGTAGTGCCCGTTCTGGAGTCTCTTATATCCGGGTTACACTGTGTTATCAATCCTGGCTTCTTACTATTAGATTGTCATGACGATCACGCTTTGAAAAACGAGAAAAATACGTATTCTAATCAAAATGGAAAAAAACTCTTAATCAAATAGACTTGCAACATGACTAAAATTGAATCTACAATTTAATCTCTCTTAATGTGTGCATCTTATCGGGGTGTAATAGTTATTTTTAATGGATAGATTTTTTTTTAACAGAGATTGTAAATAAAAAGGATATTTCTTTAAGGCGATGTTGGCAACCGCCAAAATGTGGTGCATCTTCAGAAGCGTGGAATATATGTTCAGCGTTTCAGTCACAGAGTCTGGAAGATTGTTTGCAAAAGAAGATAGCAAGGTTCGCGCCCGTTCCGCGTGGTATTCAGCCTGGATGAAATAATCTAACAAAAAAAAACGAAAATGATGAACATTAAAACACGACATGATACGCATGTGTTACAATAGATTGTAGAAGAAATATCGTTAAATACCAAATTTGGAGAGAATGAAAGACATTGAAATGTGAAATTAACATGATAATTGGAATAATCAATCATTTTGTTATTTGTTTTTTGTTTTTGTTTTTTGTTTTTTTTTTACTAACCTTCTTTCATTTAATTACAAAAAAAAATTCTTAACCAACGATTGTCATGACAACTAACATCCTACCTGAGAGCCCATCTTTCAAACTCCTCGGCATAACATGCACAGACAACATTAATTGGAACAAATACGATGAGTATATCGTCATGGCTGCTGCAAAGGGGGTGGGCTCCCTCTATCATGCAAAATTGTTCACACTACAGCATCCTGTCTCTTTAAAAAGCCACCATTCACCCATGCATATAGTATCGTTGCTACATCCGGACTATCACTAGTTTCTCACTTTTAGAAAACATCCAGAAAAAGAGGCCTCAAGCCCACTTATCAAGACATAAAGCCACTCGACGATTAGATTAGAGATAATGTGATGGATAGATTGTCAGTTGAATAGAGTTAGTTTATTACTAATCGTCTTATGTTCCCATTCTAAAGAAATACCGACGAGATAGCTAAGGTATTCTCTTCGTGCAAGTCGAGGATACGTCCTCGGTTCTCAGTTCGACAGGGACGTTGTTGCTGTTGTTGAGGAACCACTGCTCAGTCGTAAGAGATCAATTCTCCCAGTTTTTACCTTTTCAGAAGAAGCTAGTTCATTGCTAATCGTCTGTGTGCCTCTTTCAGGGAATACCGACGGGATAGCTAAGGCATTTTCGTAAGGTAGAGTACACTCTTGATTTTCAGAACAGCACCTAACCTTGCGTCTAACCTTACCTGGAGAGGAAGTAAGTAAACTTTTCGCTGCATAGTGCGGGGTGTTATGGTGAACAAATGGCACGTGTTGTGTTGTGGACACAAAGCAGCTGTTCGTCTTAGTGATGTGGCGGTCAAAGATTTTTATATGCTAATGAGTAATTTATTTATATTATTCGCTTTCAACTCATTTGCATATTAAATTAATACATTATATTAGTCCGAAACTGATTCACTGTTTTCATACACACATTTCCAAAAAGTAGTCCCTTACTAAAACAACCATTACGGATTTCAAAGACTCTCGTCAGTTTCATCACATAACTCCCGATTTCATAATCATAGAGAGCGTTATCGGGAGAAGTTGTTCTTTTCGTTAATCGATTACAGAACTTCCTAAGTTGTCATCAGCAGTATCCTCCGATACGATTCGCGTATCTAGACTTTGGTAGTGGGAAGGAGATCAATCTTTCGCCATCCGGTGACTAAGTGTTGTAGTCCTGGCAATTGGTTTGATTGTTCGGCACTACAATGGGCCGCAAATCCTTTATGTGTCCCGTCAAGTCTTGTCAAGACCAAACACGTAGGAAGCAGGTGTCTGTTTGTTAGATTGAAGTTTCGTCACGTGCTCCACTCAAAGTTTCGAGGCAGTTTGCGGCGAGGAAGCACCCAATTCAGACGTATACACACCATATAGGGCTCTAAAATAATCTACATTAGACTGTCTGTTCGTTGACGAATCTGTAATTAAGTAAAGAAAATTAAGAAGAAATTTATTTTAGTTGATCTTTTACAAGAAAGATTTTTTGGGTCTCTCTTCATATGAACAAATCTCTCTCCCTAATAAAACCTTTAAAACCGCCAACAATGGATTTTATTCGTCTTGAGTTAAACAGTTGATCATAGCCACTAGACAATGCAAGAAACAGACACGTGGAAAAAGTGATGATCAAAGACACACGTGTGTACAAAAAAAAACTTATTAATTGGATTGTTTCGTGATTGCTCATCGGCGATAACCCAGGGTGCAATGTGTACGTGTTTGTTGTAAAGCACCTGTGCTTCGCTTAAAGCTCCCTTCGTGTAGCATTTGTTCTTTTAACTGTTTTCAGGCTACATACGTGCGAAATATCTGCTGGATATTGACCGGGAAACGACGCCGAAAGGTGTGCTGCTCGATCATAGTTATTATTAATCGAGCCAAAAAATTTTGTGATGTTTTAGAATAATAAAAATATTTAGAATAAATATTTATTTACATTTAATACTTTACCAGGAATGTTAGCTTAAAACGATTATCAAAACGATTTAACCGACAACTTAGAAATAATGACATTTAAAAACATGAGGTGATTATTTTAATGACGTATACTAATTTAGAAAGAATATGTTTTTTTTAGATTACGTGGGAATTAATTAGAACAATCAGTTAATCGGAGTCGGGAGAGGGAGAGACGGTCGACAGATCGTGATGGCTCCGAGCAGAGAGTATCAGAAATGGCGTGCAAGTTTCCAAGAGGGAATACAAAATAGCCGAAAATAAAACCTAAGGCTCTGTTGTTCTTGGGGAGAATTTTCGTTGCAGCTTTCCGTCAAGACAAAACTCAAGATGAGTCTGATATCTTCCCCGATTGTTGGTTAGATGTGTGAAACCCCAAATAAATGTTAGTCGTTCTTTGTTTTGTAAAGGTATTTATGTATATTATTGTCCGTCATGAACTGTATTTAAATGTATATACACATAACGAACTATTACACGTATATATATATATATATATATATATATATATATATATATATATATATATATGCACGTATATACACTTGCATACAATCATATACTAATCGATAATAGAAACTCATAAATTTTATACACGATTTACATCCACATGTTATATAGACTCCAACAATATTACATATCAATTTTCTTTACAATTGTTTAGTATATTATAGAACACATTATTCCGTTTAAATATTTTGCACGTACTATAATTTATATGTGTTTTCATACGTCTTGTAAAGTGGAAAATACATACTTTAAATGCTTGTTCAGAATAATAACGAAAATTGAAGTTCAACTAAAAGCAATGTTATCAACTTAATAATCATGTCGAAATTAGTATTATATTAATGAATAATTACATAAAACGTGTAATTTTACGATTTCACAATTTGTTGATTCGCCACTATCATTTTGAAATCCCTGACTTCATGCAGTTACCTTCTCTGCTACCATAAAGACTCTTCTGTTATTTTTTTAAGAAAAACTCCATTAATAATTAAATTTCTACTTTATCATTTTTTTGTATTTTTTAGATATGTTACTAATTTTGACATGCCAATTAAGTAGATAACATTCAAATTCAGTTTTTTGATTGTCGGTTTTCATTTGCGAACAAGCACAATTTTTCTTTTTCATCTTAATAAATGTTTTTTGAATTGCAGTTTCGATCATTATTTTGCCACTTCAATTCTATATCTTCTAAAACATTTTCGTACTTTTTATTTTCAATATTTTTGGTAGTTTTCGTTATTTTCAATATTTTTCGTTATTTTAAATATTTTTCGGTATTTTCAATATTTTTGGTAGTTTTCGTTATTTTCAATATGCTGTAATACTTTTTGTTATTTTTAATGGTTTGCACAAACATATTACGAAGGTCAAAAATTAAAATTTGTTTCGGATTTTAATATATTTGTGTCATGTTATTTTTAATATATCTGTGTACTTTTAGTTAATTTAATATGTGTGTGTTTTTTGTTGTTATTTTTAATAGGTTTGTGTACTTTTTATTATTTTTAATAGGTTTGTGTTTTTGTTATTTTTATATGTTTGAGTTTTTTGTTATTTTAATATGGTTGTGTACTTTTAGTTATTTTTAATACGTTTCTGTTTCTTTGATATTTTAATATATTTATGTACTTTTAGTTATTTTTAATATATTTGTATACTTTTAGTTATTTTTAATATATTTGTATACTTTTTGTTATTCTTATATGTTTGTGTTTTTTGTGTTTTGTGTACTTTTAGTTATTTTTAATATATTTGCGTGTTTGTTATTTTAATATGTTTGTACTTTTAATTATTTTTATATGTCTGTGTTTTTGTGTTTTTTGTGTACTTTCAGTTATTTTTAATATATTTGCGTTTTTGTAATTTTAATATGTTTGTACTTTTAGTTATTTTTATATGTTTGTGTTTTTTGTGTTTTTGTGTACTTTTTGTTATTTTTATATGTTTGTCTACTTTTAGTTATTTTTATATGTTTGTGTTTTTTGTGTTTTTTGTGTACTTTTTGTTATTTTAATATGTTTCTACTTTTAGTTATTTTTAATATGTTTGTGTTTTTGTGTTTTTGTGTACTTTCAGTTATTTTTAATATATTTGTGTACTTTTAGTTATTTTTTATATGTATGTTTTTGTTATTTTAATATTTTTGTACTTTTAGTTATTTTTTAATATGTGTTTTTTATTTTTAATATATTTGAGTACTTTTAGCTACTTTTAATATGCTTGTGTTTTTTGTTATATTAATTTGTTTGTGTTTTTTATTTTTAATATATCTGAGTACTTTCAGTTATTTTTAATATGATTGTGTTTTTGTTATTTTTATATATTTGTGTACTTTTAGTTAATTTTATTATGTTTGTGTTTTTTTGTTATTTTTAATATATTTGTGTACTTTTAGTTAATTTTAATATGTTTGCGTTTTTGTTATTTTTAATATGTTTGTGTTTTTTGTTATTTTTATATGTTTGTGTACTTTTACTTATTTTTAATACGTTTCTATTTCTTTGAAATTTTTATATATGTGTATACTTTTAGTAATTTTTAATGTGTTTGTATTTATTGTAATTTTAATATGTTTGTACTTTTCGTTTTTTTTATATATTTGTGTTTTTTGTGTTTTGTGTACTTTTAGTTATTTTTAATATATTTGTATACTTTTAGTTATTTTAAATATGTATTTGCTTTTGTTATTTTAATATATTTGTACTTTTAGTTATTTTTAATATGTTTTTTGTGTTTTTGTATACTTTTAGTTATTTTTAATATGTTTGTATTTTTGTTATTTTTATATGTTTGTACTTTTAGGTATTTTTAATATGTTAGTGTTTTTGTATACTTTCAGTTATTTTTAATATATTTGTGTACTTTTAGTTATTTTATATATGTTTCTGTTTTTTGTTATTTTAATATTTTTGTACTTTTAGTTATTTTTTAATATGTGTTTTTTGTTATTTTTAATATATTTGAGTATTTTTAGTTAATTTTATATGTTGGTTTTTGTTATATCAATTTGTTTGTGTTTTTCGTTATTTTTAATAGGTTTGTGTTTTTTGTTATTTTTAATATGTTTGTGTTTTTATTTTTTTTATATTTTTCTACTTTTAGTTAATTTTAATGTTTGTGTTTTTGTTATTTTATATATTTGTGTACTTTTAATTAATTTTAATATGTTTGTGTTTTTGTTATTGTTTATATATTTGTGTACTTTTAGTTATTTTTAATAGGTTTGTGTTTTTTTGTTGTTATTTTTTATATATTAGTGTACTTTTAGTGTATATTAATGTTTGTGTTTTTGTTATTTTCAATAGGTTTCTGTTTTTTGTTATATTAAATAGGTTGGTTTACTTTTTGTTATTTTTAATATGTTTGTGTTTTTGTTATTTTTAATATGTTTGTGTTATTTTCTATTTTTAATAGGTTTGTATACTTTTAGTTAATTTTAATATGTTTTTTTTGTTATTTTTATATGTTTGAGTTTTTTGTTATTTTATTATGTTTGAGTACTTTTAGTTATGTTTAATACGTTTCTGGTCTTTTTTTATTTTTAATATATTTATGTACTTTTAGTTATTTTTAATATATTTGTATACTTTTAGCTATTTTTAACATGTTTGTATACTTTTAGTTATTTTTAATATGTTTGTATACTTTTAGTTATTTTTAATATGTTTGTACTTTTCGTTATTTTTATATGTTTGTGTTTTTTGTGTTTTCTGTGTACTTTTAGTTATTTTTAATATATTTGTGTACTAGTTATTTTTAATATATTTGTATACTTTTAGTTATTTTAATTTGTTTGTGTTTTTATTATTTTAATATGTTTGTACTTTTAATTATTTTTAATATGTTTGTGTTTTTGTGTTTTTGTGTAATTTCAGTTATTTTAATAGATGTTTGTACTTTTAGTTATTTTTTATATGTTTGTGTTTTTTGTAATTTTTATATTTTTGTACTTTTAGTTATTTTTTGATATGTGTTTTTGTTATTTTTAATATATTTGAGTATTTTTAGTTACTTTTAATATGTTTGTGTTTTTGTTATATTAATTTGTTTGTGTTTTTTGTTATTTTTAATATATTTAGGTACTTTTAGTTATTTTTAATACGTTTGTGTTTTTGTTATTTTTAATATATTTGTGTACTTTTTGTTATTTTTAATGTTCAATATTTTTGGTATTTAGGAACGTTTAGTTATTTTTATATCTTTTGTGGTTTTTCTTATTTTTAATATATATTGGTTCTTTTAAATATTCTTAATAATTACTGATACTTTTTATTTTTAATATTTGCAATTTTATTTTAAATATTTTTACATATTTTTGTTATTTTCAATATTTGTTCATCCTTTTTCTAAATATGTTTGCTACTTTACATTTTTTTATTTCATTTTTATTTACAACGTTTTCGGCGGTTTATTATGTTCAATATTTCTGGTATTTTTTGTTTAAATATTTTTGGTGCGTTATCTTTTCAATATTTTGGGGTACTTTTTATTTTCGATATTTTTTGTTACTTTATTTTCAATATTTTCTGTACATTTTATTTTCTATATTTTTGGTACATTTTTTTTCAGTATTTTTTTTCGACGTTTTCGTTTTATATTGGCAATAAACTTTAGTGATAGGACAATTTTACTTTATTTACATGAAATATCTTTACGTACATTAAAAACGTTAAATTCCCTTATTATATATATATATATATATATATATATATATATATATATATATATATATATATAATAAGATGTATTAATTTCATATTTGTCCTCATACAAAATATTATAGGGCCGTACCAAAAGTAAGGCCTCCTATTTTTTAACTTTTAACTATGAAGACAGATACTATTTAAACGAGTGACATATTGTGCTCCAGGATTTATTTTTCTATATTAGACACCACCATTGCACCTTTGTCAGCAGTGAACGATAGTTGTGCATGGGTGTCCGGAGCCTGTTTTTCATACGAGGGTAATTTCAAAATAAAAGACTCCTATTTTTTAATTAAAAAATTGAAGAGCTACGAAGACAGGAGTCGTACCATTAAAACGAGCGCATTTTGTGCGGAATTTATTTTTCTACATAGTCACCACCATTCTCAATGCACTTTTGACGGAAATTTAATGACTTATCTCTTTTTCTTACGAGCGTTCATTACAAGGGTCTCTTTCTTAGTGTCTAGCACCGTCAATATCTACAACACGGAGGTGAACTTTCAGATCATGAATGCATAAGTTCAGTCATCATAACAATGTAATTTGCAATCCCCACTGACCCATTCTGGTGGAATAAAAATTAGGAAGCATTACTTTTTGGTTAACGAGAACGGGGCTTATCTATAAGGTATTCTTCCATCTAACTTCCTCGATACAATTGTAAATGATTTGTGTGTTGTGGCGAAGGTTTCCACACTCTTTGCGTTCTTTTTCTACTGAAAACACGGTCTCCAAATTTATATGTATGTTTAAAGAATGTCGGTGATTCGGGGAATGATGTCGATAAATTCGATCTCTTCATTATTGGTTTCTCGGTTTAATCGAGGCTCGGGCGCCCGCGTTTAATGTTTGATGTGATTAGTTTAACGAAGCCTTCGAATACGTAGCACCGAAAACGTTTGCATATCATTTACGAAATCTCAAAGAAACAAGAACCGGACTGGAAAATCAAGTCTGCTTTTACGTGGTTGCAATTTATTTTCAAGCTGCAACCTAACCCACTCAACCTAAACGTAACCCACTTAAGTCGTTGCGTTCATCAATGGCGCCTGGTTTCCTCCTCTTCTTTTAAGTTGAGATAAACACCACCGTTGATTTTTGGATTATTCAAACAGACAACTAAATTTCGAAACGAATGCTTATTGGGATATGCTAGCATTATATAGCATTCTATAACATTGTGAGTTCATCAACTTCCCTCTGTTATTCAAGCTACGAGGAGCGTTCCAAAACTAACGTCTCCTATTTTTATTCCACATAGGTCAGAGATGGCTGCAAATAGCAATGTTATGATAACTGCACTGATGCTTTCCTAGTCTAAAAGTTTCATTTATCTATTGCAAATATTGATAGTATAAAACTCTAATAAAGCAACCCCTGTCATGGAGGTGCGTCAGAAACAGAGATGCCTCGTTTAATTTTAAACTGAACTTTTATTTTATCCTCATGGGTACGTGGCACAATGGATAATAGCTTTAACTTTTAAAGAGAGTAAAAGGTAACCTTTGGGTATATTTTCGGCAGCCGTTGCTTCCCTTATTTTGTCTTTTAGTTCTCGCATTCCATAAGCGATGTTTCTAGCAAAGAGGGAATTGCTGTTTTCTGAGTCGAGATCTATCTATCTATCTAAATTTATCGTAGACTGGTTTTCGACCTTGAATATATTTTATCTTCTTACATCAAGTTGCTTCATGCCTTGTCTGGAGCGATTAACATAACATAAAAGATGTCAAATAAAAGCAATAACCGGTCCCATATGACAGCCTTCTGGAGATTGAAGGTTCAAGCCTCACTATAGTGATACAAACTGAGATTAAAATAAAATTTACTTTTTTTAGACTTCTACTTGATCATGACTAACGGAACGTGAACAATCTACCTTCGTAGTTTAAAAGAAGTTTCAGTTTGAATTTTTTTATAAAATCTCGAGTTTGGCATCAAGATTCCCTAGCTTCAGATACTATGGGCTCATCAATTAGATTTATCTTCTACTAATGGAGATGGGTTATTTGTTTCTCTGAAGCGAAACACATACTATTGTTACATGAAAGGGCTGTCCCCTTCTCATGTAAGTACGAAGGCATACCAGATAAGTGAAAATGATATTAGGATAAGGTTAGAATAAAGATAATGGACAATTGGAATCTTAGAAATTTAGTCCATTGTTAATTCTATTAGAAATAGCTAAATATTAATTATGTCGGAAAAAGAGTCTATTGTCCATTCTTTTAGAAATCTGGATATTAAATATGTCAGTTAAATGAATGCGCAATGTGAGTTAAAATATATTGTTTAAAAATAGGTTAGATATTAAACAATTAGAATTGAGAACTCCTTGTTTGCCAAAGGTGGGTTTGTACAGACATATGTAAAGCCAATTAAAAATTAGTCACGTTTGGAAACCACACATTCTGACGTCATAAACAAAGGATATTTCTCAATATAGGATCGACGGTTCGAAGTTAGAGAGTCAATCAGAGATAGAGTTAGTGAGAGACAGACAGAGAATCAGGAGAGATCGAGAAGAGAGCCCCTTAGAAGTGAAGGGAGGAAAGTAGACAATGTAGATCCAAGTTTGAATTCCTGACATCAACAATCGGCCGGTTGAAGAATAAAGAAATCATCTATATTTTGTAAGTGTTGTCTCGTGTCGTAATTCCTTACAACAGAAAAGGAAAATGTGTTTATTATCATCTTATAATGAACTCTTGTATAATGCCCTTACAAGTAATTTGCCTCCTCACCATCATAAGTGAAGTATCTCCTCTCCTCCTCTGTGTTAAGAACTATTGCATCATATTTCCTAGTCCGTATTAATATGAAGTCACCAAGAACCATCCCAGCCTGATATAAATGTCTTCCTCCAGATTTATCATCACAGTCGTCATGATGTACAAAGAACGGTTATAAATGTCTTCGCCTTAGAATTGTCATCACCATCGTTATATATGTTATGTTCCCGTTATACATGTGCCCCAATATTAATCTCTGTTATACATATCTCCGATATGAACCCGTCAATATGTACCTCGTTCTACACAACACTATTACTTCGATTCAATTGTATTAATGTATTATCGGGGGGGGGGTACATAAGAGTCAGCACTTATCAAGGCGTAGTAATTGTTAGTAGTGGAAATTTGGTAAATCGGATTACTTGTTCACATTGGACTTGAAGACGACCATATTGTAATCAGTTGGAAAGCAGAGAAACGGAACACCCTTCCATAGGCGTGCAGTTCTAAGAAATAAGCTTCGTTCATGGAATCTACGTTTAAGTTTCGGCACAGATAAAGAGTGGGGGAAATTATTGATAGTGGTTTCAGCTAAGAAAATGTAGTAGCTGTTCTGCTGTCGTAAGACTATCCTCCCAGACGTTACCTGTTCCTTTGCGAGTAGTTTACTATGTTCTGTTGTTATGGGGCCATTCTCCTAGGCATTACTTTCTCTTATAGTATATGTTCGTTCATCATAATACCATGTTCTTAAACATTATTTTTTTCTCTTATTTTTTTTCTTTCGAAGATATATTATCTGTTCTATGGTTCTGATACCATCCTCCCAGGCATTTCTTTTTTTTTTTTTTTTTTTGGAAAGGGAGAGGGTAATCTTATATTTGTTCTATCTTTATGAGACTATCACTCCCACTCCCCTACTTATTTCTTCCTTTTGTTTTTTGGGGGTTTTCAGGGGGTAGCGCAAGCCAGGACAAGATAAAATTATCATAATCAGTTGTACATTAACAAGCTCGGCACATTATAAAGACAAGTATAAAAAAAAAAGTAAAAAGACATTCCGCAAAAATAATTCATGTCTTAAAATGTCTGTTTCTTTCGATGACTGCGAGCACTTGGAGCCGTGCAAACTAGGTAAAAGCTTGAAGATATTTGCATTTCGTGTGTTTCACATATACATATATCACATAAGGTGTTTTAGAGGCGGCGAAATTTTAATTGACAACTCTCTGGCACAAGATTTTTATCCTGGCTCCTAAAATTAAACCCTTACTGAAATGATTCGGTTCCTTTTTTTTTTTTTTTTACACAGTGATCACCACTTATCAAGGCCCAGAAGCCACTCAGGGATAAGGGTTATTGCAAGTACATTAAATTAGTGAGGAGATTTGCTGAAGTGTTTACTTAAGGGGGCGGTTCATTAGGAATTTGTTAACATTGGACTTGAAGACATCCAAATTGTAGTCCGGAGGGAAGCAGGCAGACGGAACAGAGTTCCACAGGCATGCAGTTCTAAGAAAGAAGCTTTGTTCATGGAATCCGCGTTTTGATTTAGGCACAGATATAGAGGGGGGAAATTTTTCACAGTGGATTCAGCTAGACGGGTGTTTCTCGTGAAAGATTGGCGAGGGGGGACCAGAGATTGGAGTTCAGACGAGCATCTGCCATGGAAATAACGATAAAACAAGGACAGGCTCGCAACGTCTCTTCTGTGGGAGAGAGGTTGCAGGGTAGAGAAAAGGGCATCCCTCACTAAGCCACGAAGTCTATTTTGTACTCTGTCAAGGCAGGATAGGCTGTTTTTAGCAGCTCCTGCCCAGATATGGCAACAGTATTCCATCCTTGGACGTACTTGGCTTTTATATAGATAGAGAATTGCATCAGTAGTGAGATATCTTCTGGAGCGGTAGAAGGATCCCACCATCTTTCCAGCGACCTTGGCAACAGACTTGATGTACGTGTTCCATTTCAGATCAGGAGTAAAGGTCAAACCCAGAAGCTTGTCAAAACACGGAGCCTCACCCAGACGAGAGCCATCCATCACAATTGATGCCAGCTGGGGATCAGAGCGTTGATGATGTAAGGATAGGAGTTTGGTTTTGGATACATTAAAGGTAACCAGCCACATCTTCCCCCACTGAACCACGCGCTCGAGATCAGAGGAGAGAGAATCAGAGAGAACTTTGTCATTTACAGCCTTTGATGTGTTGCCGTAGATGGTTGTGTCATCAGCATAGATGTCAACGAATGATTTAAGTATGTGTTTAGGGAGGTCATTGATGTAGATCAGGAAGAGAGTTGGGCCCAGGATTGACCCCTGGGGGACTCCAGCATTTATATTGGAGGCCTCTGATTTTTGTCCATCTACCACTACTCTTATGAGCCTATCGGAGAGAAATGATTTAATGATTGAGAAAACATTTCCCGTTATACCGTAGCTGGAAATCTTGTAAAGTAGACCCTTATGCCATACCTTGTCAAAGGCCTTTGATATGTCAAGAGCAATTGCCCTAGAAAGAAAGCCTTTGTCAAGAGATTCACTTATCCTGTGGGATATAACCGTCAGCACATCTGCGGTAGATCTTGCAGAGCGGAAACCATATTGTGTGTCACTAAGAAGGTTATTCCTGCTGAGGTGGTTGACTATTTCTATTTAATATGGATTCCAGCAACTTACTCATAACTCACAGGAGACTTATAGGTCTGTATTGAGAGGGAGATGACTTATCACCTGAATTCTTAAATATAGGGCAAACTGAAGAGGTCTTCCAGGGAGTCGGAAAGCACTTCTCCTTAAGGCAGCGCTTAAATAGTTTCGTAAGTATGGGAGCAAGTTCTGGTTGAAGCTTTTTTAACACTATAATTGGGATGCCATCAGGGCCAGTTGCTTTACTGGAATCTAGGTTCTTTATTAGCTTGGCGACCTCATGCACGGATATTTGTATGCTACCCAGCCTGTTCTGTGTTATAGGAGGAAATATGGGGAGTTGATGGCCTTCGTCGCATAGGGTAGAATTAGCTGCAAAGTTCCTGTTGATTTTGTGTAGTGCTTGGAGATTCACCCTTCCAGGCTTTGCCTTCTCTCTTTGAGAAGGGGTTAGTTAATTACTAATCGTCTGAGGCGCCATCGCCGGGGAATGCCGACGAGACTGCCCAGGCACTTTTTGCAGGTGAGATTGCAGATTTGGCAACTATCGGTTATTTTAGTTCGCCTTGGTCTGGAAATTCATCATGAAGAAACTAGCATCCGAGCAACGTTTTGCAAATTGTGCAAATTTAGTTTGAAAATCATTTTGAAACATTTGATGAACGAACCATTTCACGAAATGGAGCTGTCAGCTGGTCACCTCGTTGGTTTGATTTAAACCAGTTAGATTTGGGAATGCGGATTTATAAAGTCTACACTGATAAACCAGACACAATAGACCATTTGAAAGACAACATTGGACGCATTATTGCCAAATACAGTCTAATTTAATGCGTAGAGTTTGTGGAAATTGGACCACTATATTACGCCATATGCCAGACATTGTATTTAAATTATAAATGTAAAAAATAAATATTTGGAATGAACTACATATTAGTATAATAATTTTTTTCTGTTATTTATTTTACTTTAAAGTTCTTTGAAAACACCTCTTATATCTATCATTTAATTATGATAGGAGCTAAAAAAAAGTACTTGAGTTCTCAGCGATTCGAAGGAGTTACATGAAAGGTTAGATAAAATGTTGGTCCATCCTTACGTTGTCAGGCGGAGCTATGCACCTTGACGACTGATTTATTATTGCGTTCTATATATAAAGATTGTTTGTCTGTATGTATAAACCTCCAACCAAAAAAGGTAAATAAAAAATGAAACCTATATCTATTATTAATGGTGATTTGGTATTTGTCTGTCTTCAATTGAAACGATTATCTCTATTAGTGCTTCTTTCACTGCTCAGTTCAGGAGGGGATAGTGTAGTATACTTTCGTCCGTCATGAGATCATCCGCCGAGGTATTATCTACTAATCTAGGACAAAAGGGATGTCAGAATTCGTTATTTATTAGCACACGCATTATCTACATGGTATACGATTACGTAATTTTTTAAATAACGATGGCAACAAAGGAACAATTTAATTGTGTGAGTTTAAGCGCGGTTATAAAACTTGGTTATAAATTAGTTTCAAAATATTATCAATAGCTTATTTAATCTCATGAGTGTATCAATGGCGCTGTGTTTCTAAACTGATTGATGACACGAACCAGTAAAACGACAGTTTGCGTAAAAGATTTATTTATGCGTCGAGAAATTATTAAAGTTGGAAAAGTGAAAAATATCACTCGTCTGTATCCGAACTATATATATATATATATATATATATATATATATAGAGAGAGAGAGAGAGAGAGAGAGAGAGAGAGAGAGAGAAAGATACAGACAGACAGACAGTTCAGATACAGACGAGTGTCCTTTATGATTAACTTTGATAATTTCTCGACGCATAAATAAATATCTTACGCAAGCTGTCATTTTTTTTACGCAAGCAGTCATTTATATATATATATATATATATATATATATATATATATATATATATATATATATATATATATATATATATATATATATATAAGGGCGTGCAATAAGTAATGCCCCTGACCCACAAGGTCAGGAGAATAGGAAGGATTGGGGAGATTTCATAATCACACGCCCGTGCTTCTGATCTGGTGACATGTGAGTTGTGGACCGGAGCGTTGTCCTGCAGGAGGAGGGTACCTTTGCTGATCTTGCCCCGCCTCTTGATTTTGATAGCTTCCCTTAATTTTCTCAAAAGTGAAGCATAATAGGCTCCTGTAATTGTGGTACCCTTTGCCAGGAAATCTGTCATCACTACTCCGTCCTGGTCCCAGAACACTTTGAGCATGACCTTGCCAGCGGAAGGCTTCTCCCTTGCTTTCTTTGGAGGTGGTGAGTCCAAGTGATTCCACTGCATTGACTGGGCTTTGGTCTCTGGATCATAGTGATGGACCCAGGTTTCATCCTGTGTAATCAGTCTTTTGGCAAACTTTGACTTATCTTCTTGGCACATCTCCGAATTCATCCTCGAGCACTCGATGCGTTCTCGCTTCTGGAATGGTGAGTCACCTGGGAATCCATCTGGAAAACACCTTATGCATATGCAAATTGTCATGAATGATAGTTTCCACAGACCCTGTACTAATCTTGACATCTTGGGCTATTTGGCGAATAGTAATGCGCCGATTTTCCAAAATGGCAGCCTCAACTTGACGGCAGAAGGGGGGGGCGACTAGGTCTGGGAGCTGTTTCCACAGATTTCCGGCCATGTTTGAATTCACGATGCCAGCGTTTTACAAGGTCATATGATGGGGCATTATCAGCATAAGTTTCTTTCATTTCATCAAAAGTCTCCTGTGGGGTGCGTCCTTTCAAATACAAAAACACTGCTCGACATTCAACAGGCTCCATTTCACACCTGACTCAGTTCAAACACTTGTAAAACAGAAACCCCAATTAGTTCAGAGCTGTGATTTGCCACATAACACGTAGAAATATAAATCATTGCACATGCAAAATTTCAGCTAGATCAGACAACTGGAAGTCGGTCAGGGACATTACTTATTGAACGCCCCTCATATATATATTTACGCAAACTATCATTTATATATATATATATATATTTACGCAAACTATCATTTATATATATATATATATATATATATATATATATATATAAACATTTTAAAGAAACCTGTATTCAGTCGTCTTTTCCCGTACAAATAATTGAAAAATTTAAAAGCAATGAATATAATAGTCTAGGTAATGTAGATAACGATATCCTAAGGATGCGTCAGGATAAGGAAGACAAAATATTTTTTTTTAAATGCGGGTAATTTACCCATATGGTTTGAATATTAAAGTTAGGTAGATTATATCCAGCTTTGCCTCAGTATGGTATTAGAGATAGAACTTATGCTAATAGAAATAATAGAGAATCGGCTATTTCATGCGAGGACTTTTTTAGATATTATGATTAATCAAATTTCTGAGTTGTTCAATTATATAAGAAAACTACTTAATCAAACAAAAAAGAAGGTTTTGAAGGAAACAGCATCGAAAATATTATTACAATCACATACGATATATAAGAAGGACTATTTCATTCAATTGTATGATTATACTCTGGACATAATCGACACTAAATTATATAAGCCAGCAGTGAATGATATAAAAAAGAAACCTAGAAATGTTTGTGTAGTTTTGTATGAAAATAAAGGTTTTGATGATGTAAATTTACCTAAAATATTTAATAAACAAAAAACCATACAATTACTACCAAATGAGTTACAGACAAAAGATCAAAAACCAATAGTTACATATAAACTAGGGCCAACAATACGCAATAAGATTTTCAATTATAAAAAAAAAACGGTAGAACATATAAATATGAATGATAATATTATAAATATTCCAGAATGTGAATGTAATTCCTCTCCTTTCTGCAATAATTAGATAAAACATGCAATTACAGGAGATTTAAAGATAGTAAATAATTCTAAATTAAGAAAAATCCTTAGTAAAGGTCCGAATTATAGAGAGCCTAAATGCATAAATCACACTAAATGCGTTAAAGAAGTAACTAAAGCACTAGAGGGTTTTATTATGTCTATGGTAAAGAAATATAAATTAGCACCAGTCTACGTTTGATGCATGGAAAAATAGTATATAGTATACCTGAATGCGTAAATGAAAAGGTTAAACATATAAAAAAAAATTTAAACACCCCAGAAAAACCAATCCTCTTTTAAAAAATTCAGAAATACTGGAGGAACTTAAAATACTTGAAGATAAGTTTGTAATAGTTCCGATTGATAAAGCGGCAAACAATATATGAAAAAAAATTATATGCAACGTTTATTAATAGAAGTAGAAATTATAGGTAACGTTTCGGATACCTATAAAGTAAGTAATATTAATTTAGATAGCATTATTCTGAATAATAGTATTATTAGTGAAAAAGTAGGATTAAAGTTAGAAGAAAAAAACAAAAATCTTCCATGTATGTATTGGATACCTAAAATGCATTAAAATCCAGTTAGTGCTAGATTTATTGTAGGTTTTAAGACGTGCATTACTAAACCTTTAAGTAAAGCTATATCTAAAATATTTAAATTACTTATAAATCAAATAAATAATTTTCACCTGAAAAGAGAATTCTATAGTAATATAAATCTATTTTGGGTAGTAAATAATTCCCAACCAGTGAAAGAAAAAATAGATAAAATAAATTCCAGAATAAAAGCAAAATTTATAGCTACTTATGATTTTAGTCCGCCATATACCAAAATTCCGCACGAAAAACTTATAAAAGAATTAAATGATATTGTGGATTAAGCTTTTGATGGTGGCAAAAGTAAATATATAGACTTTTCAAACTCTAAAGCTTTCTGGTGTAAAAAATAAAAGTAGCAAAACAAGTATTTCTAAAGGTATTTTAAAAATACTTATAAGTCATCTTATTAAAGAATGCTATTTTCAAATAGGGAATAAAATATTACTCCAAACGATAGGTATCCCAATGGGATTGGATCCTGCACCATTTTTGGCAAATCTGTATTTACATAGACTCGAGCGCATATATATATATATATATATATATATATATATATATATATATATGTAAGATAACTTCAAGGTATTTTTATAAAAAATACCTTGAACTCACATCTTACAGTTGTTGCGAAAATTTAGAGATGATAATTAAGGCACATAATAACAAAATACTAAATGAAAACAATGTAAACAACAACAAAATAAACAATAAAAAAAGTAGACACCATGACAGAAATAAAAACAACACTAGCAGAAATAATAATAATAATAATAATAATAATAATAATAATAATAATAATAATAATAATAATAATAACAAACCAACCACTAGCGAATAAATACTGGGAACTCAAAGAAAGCGGACATTCGCCGGTAGTCGAATGGAAAATAATGAGACAAGCTACC
>NC_136518.1:83338124-83368124 GCF_053919585.1 Euprymna scolopes
GTTGACCCAGAAAAAGAGTTCATTCGCCCTTTGGAAGGTCTTGTTTTTAATCCTTCAGGGAGACTAGCCGCCCTCCTCACCAAACAAGTCTGGTGGGGGAACCAGTTTAGTCGCCGGTGACCCGACCATGAGGCAAGTAGTACTGGGTTACATGGTACCAGTAGCATATGACATAACCTGACATAATATATATATATATATATATATATATATATATATATATATATATATTACTGTTTTATGGGAAAGAATTCCAACAAAGTGCTCGATTACAAAGAAAACATTTTTCGATATAAAAGCTTAATATTTAATTATTTCAAATTGTAGAGAAGTTCAGAAAAACATTGGTACCGTCGGTTTGAAGCCTAACGGGGGCAGTTAATGGTAAATAATGTTAGGCTCTCGTCAGCCATGTTGTTTACTGGTTGAGGAAATTGCAGGACCGCATATATTGTTTATAATGATGTTCATTTTTATTTAACTATAGCTTATCCCTATTTCTGTATATTTTATTTTATTTTAATATCAATTTTCTAATTTTTTAAATTTTTTATTTAATGTATTTTTAGTAAATATATGTTGTCCTATTCTGTTTCTAATTGGCATGGCTTCTGGTTCTAATCGGTTATTCTTGGTTGGTCCAAGGGAGGTAATTAATCTATCTTATTAATTCTTTAAAGTTTTATCTTTCTTTTATTTTTAGTTCAAGGGGGTAATTCATGAATCTTTGCTTTTCTATTATATTATATTTTATTTTATATATATATATATATATATATATATATATATATATATATATATATAAAGCTGGACGTCTGTGTGTGTCTGGTCAGGAATAGGCTCCTATATGGTTCACTATTATAGAAAACTAATCACATATAATGATAGAAGATTATCGAGACACAGGAATGGATATGTTTGATCTGGCATAATACTGATTCATTAAAATTGTGGGGTCTGCGTACGCGCCTGGTCCACAAAGTATGAAAATAAAATATTTAAAAATTAAAAAAAACGCTTACAAGTGTTTTTGATATAGATGTACATAATAATACTTTGATAAGTATGTTTTAACTTTAATAGGGATGATATAATGAAATCCAATATTTTTCAAAGAATGGAAATAGGCACAAACTTTAATAAAGACTTTTCATATCTATCTGCGTAAGTATACTTTGATAATTATGTTTAAGTTTGAAGAAATATGGTATAATAAAATTATTGGGTGTTCGTTCGCGCCTGACCTCCATAGAATGGAAATATGTCACAAAGTTTAACAAGGTTTTTTGATATAGATCCACAGAATATTGTTATAAGTGTTTCAGTGTGAACAGATATGGTATAATAAATTATGGGGTTTATCTATTTTATTTTTACTTTCATCATATTTTGCTTTGGTTTTGATACCCTCAAATTCGAAGCTATCTCTTTACTACCCTTCCTTTTCATAACCTATCATGCTTTCATAAATCAGAGTCCATTTTCTGTAGGCTGTTTTTGAACCCAGTCAACGACGGGCACTTTTGCTAGTATATATAATGTTAGGCTTGAAACCGACGGTACCAATGTTTTTCTGACCTTCTATAGAATTTGAAATATATATATATATGAAATAAAGAATACGAAAAGTATAAAAGCTTATAACTTTTCTTTTTTTCGTTTTCTATTGGTGACGTGCTTGAATACAAAATAATATTATGAAAAAAAAATTCTTTTCAATTTTTACAAGTACATATTTTCGACCGATCCTTCAGTCTTCATCAGTGTAGTGAAAGTGATGAGTGTTCACGGGAAAAAGGATGTATAGCCAATGAGAAGGTGCCACGACAGTCTTAAATACATATACATATAAGTAAGCACATACACACATGCACACAGTACATATACATATATAAAATATAAATAAAAAATTAAACAGTAAATAAACATGAAGAAACGCGCTTTTAACTGTCCAATATTTGGAATTCTAACGATAGTATTTATTCGAAGAGAGAGCAAGAATTCAAAGGATATAAGACGTTATGACGAGAGACGCTGTGAATTCATTTTTAAATAAACGGTTCTGTTTTCGAAGAACGAAAACGTCGTTTCCAAATTCAACTTATATATATATATATATATATATATATATATATATATATATATATATATATATAAAACTACTTATTTTACTCACATAAAATTAATATACGAAAGTATAGATTTATGCGTAAACTTTAAGTATTTACTTTAAAAGTGCTCAATACGTAGATAGAGCTACTTAGTAATTTATAAAATATATATGGCGATTAAGCTACACTGAATATTCCGCGTTTCATTCACTCTAGGACTCTTCAGGCTTATGCGCCTTATTCAGTGTAGCTTAATCGTCATATATATTTTATAAATTACTATATATATATATATATATATATATATATATATATATATATATATATATATATATATATATATAAATCACCGTGTATGTGAGAGTCTTTTCCTCATATAATCCGAAACGGCTGAGCCTATTTTCTTTGCAAATTTCACACAAAGGTAATTTATATTTCTGGCAGTGTTCTTAGATATGTTTTGTACAGGAATTCATTTGATAAGTATTGAAAATCGAAAAAAAAATCCGATCTTAAAAGTAGCCTTTTTCCTTTCATAGATAAGTTTCCTAAAAATGTATTTCATGGAAATAAAATCTCGTTTTATTAATAATGACATTGCTGCGACTATATCACACAAGTCATCTAAAGTAAGTTTCCCTCGTCTGTGTCCAAAAAAATCTCGAATTGATCGAAAAGGCGCGGAACAGAAAATATAACCTTGATGCTAACACTATGCAGGATGTATGTAGACGTCGCGTTTGGTATGCGATTGTGATTGCTGTGATAATTACAAGAGTTAAACTAAAATATACATTATAAACATCGTATTGTGTTTTTATATGTTTTTTAAGCATGCTGACTGAGCCATGTCTTAAAATAATCGCATAATTACTTCTACGATTAACAAAGAATCGAGAAAACATCATAAAACATCGTAAAACATCATAAAACATCATGTAACTATCGAAGTGGGTGGATGTTTCGCTTTTTGTTCGTCCCAGCTGGGATTAAAGAGTCAACGTTATTGGTATAACGAAATATACTAAAATGAATGTTAAGCTATATAAAACCCTTTAATGTTTTCGGTTTATTTTATTTTCAATATGTAGGCATTATCCAAAGATAATCCAAAGATTATACTCTTGTCATTGGTTTCCTCAAAAAATTTTTCTGTTGAAAATTCTCTCTAATAGAGGGGCCCTGGGGTGATTGTTAATATCCTAGAAGTTGATTTTTGTAGCATGAACTAGTTTCGAACTTGGAACACCCAAGTCGCCAGTTCATGTCCTTAACCACTTGACTACCGTCACCTTCCTACGTCTTCTACGTCTTCTAATTAAAGAACACGGAAACAGAAGATTAATCGAATTTCTAATCCACTTATTCTCATCACCTATCAACTCAACCTATCGCCACAATACAATATCGCCACAACAAAATATTGCTACAAAAGCGTATCCCTTGGTTTACTGAAGTCTGAATCGATGTTCTTTTATTTTTCAAACCTCTAGACAAAATATAGAAACGTGTTTTATTTAATTGTTTTTTGTTACTTGTTTATTTATTTTTGCTACTTTTTGTTGTTTTTTATTGATGTTTGATTTTTTTTTTTTGTACTTATCTAAATTAGGATCACGTTCTGCTTCGTTGAACGCCATCGTCTATTTCCGGAAATTCACAAACAGATGTCACGAACGCTACCAAACCGAATAGATTTTCAAATTCTCTAGGAACATTAACTAATGAGGACAATGTTCAACTTTATTATCACACACACACATTAACACACACACACATTCACACACACACACACACATACACTTATATGTGTTATATTTACATATGTCATATTTTAAGTATTATTTTTCACACACACATACACTTATATGTGTGTGTGAGTAAAAAAAAAGTAATCGGAAAAATGTTTTATCTTTTCAATACTTATTTCTTATTTCTGGACGCGTCTTTAATATCTTTTATTTCTAAAAGAACAATATTTTCGGTTGTTCCTTCGATTTTTTGAAAAGTATGTGGGTGGTAAGAGCAGAAGAAAACGTATTGCCAATGAGATGATTATATATGTGTGTGTGTGTGTGTGTGTGTGTGTGTGTGTGTGTGTGTGTGTGTGTGTGTGTGTGTGTGTAAAATAGTAAAGTCCTTCTGTGTGTAGGTGTTTTAGTGTACAAATTCCTTAAGCTCATACAACTGGACCGATCATGACCAAACTTGGCATGATGATGGTCTCCCACCTATGGATGTACACACCATTTTCCGAGGTAAAGGTCAAAAGTCAAGAACATAAACTATGTATATATACATTTCTACAGCCGACACCACTGGACCAATCATAACCAAAACGTGATATAATGGTGTTCTCCGACCCTGAGATGGTGCACACTAATTTTCATGGTTAAGGTCAAGGTTAAGGTCGGGATTTTGCTGTACGCTGGAGTACCCATAAAGCGGGTACCCGAAGAATACAGTAGTCTTGCACAAAGCGCGGGTATCTTTACTAGTGTATATATATATATATATATATATGATGGACTCTCCGTCGATTTTCGACCTATGAGACTCCGACAATTGACCTGAAGGTCTAGAACTCAGCGTGTCGACATTCACTTAGACGTATGTGGCACTTTAGTCCTGCTAGAGACTCGCAATGGCGACCGCAGTGGTGACAGACATATAAATGCGAGAATTTAGCTCCACACTGCTCAGTATTACTTTTTGACTTGACTCTCGCTTCTTTTAGTTTTTCGATGCAAAACGCCGAGAACTCCTTGATCTTTCTGTCACACATTTCTATCCACTTCCTTCTGTCTTTTGTAGTTAGCTCAATGTTGTTATATTCAATATTTAGAACCTGCAAATTAGACTATATATATTAGGAGCCTTGACTGCCGTACAAACGGTCGGGTTTCAATCCTGGCTTGAGGTAGTTGCCTGTCTAGCCGCACTGATGAGCTGTGAAACAGCGAAACAGTACTGTATGTGGATGACTATAGTGCTCCTCACCTTGAGTTGAGCATATTGAGAAGTGAAACACGAATTACCATTAGCATATAAGCGACGCTCTTTGTGTAAACAAATCGAGCGGAGGTATTTCAGACGATATCAAAACATCGTTAAACTCACTACTCGTTCAAGCAGCCGCCAATAGCGTAATGGTTAGGAGCCTTGACTGCCGTACAAACGGTCGGGTTTCAATCCTGGCTTGAGGTAGTTGCCTGTCTAGCCGCACTGATGAGCTGTGAAACAGCGAAACAGTACTGTATGTGGATGACTATATATATATATATATATATATATATATATATATATATATATATATATATATATATATAGTGGCTTTATACAGTCTTAACATACTATGGATACCCACTGCGCGTGAAATTTTTGTGGCAAGAGTTTCGCAATCTCCAACTACACCTCTCCTGAGTCGACATTGTTGAATACCAGTGGCAAATGGAGGTTCGGGACGACTGGAAACAATGCCGAGATAAGCGGAAAGCACATACAGCGCCTAGAATTCCCATGCGGTACTAGCCAGGCTCAACGTTGCTTAACTTCGGCGATCTGACGAGAACCGGTGTGTCAACGTGATTATTTCGTATATATATATATATATATATATATATATATATATATATATAGAAGTACCCGTTGTTAGCTGAGTTTAAAAAGTGCCTTGAAAATGGACTCTGATTTATATAACAATATAACTAACTTTTAACTTCTTTTAAACTGATATTTATTTTCTAAATATTTTTGTATTTTATATTCCCTTTCGTCTTATAGTTGCACAAGAAGACATATACACAGGCGTTGAGCTTTTATACATCATCCTATAGATGTAAAGACAGATCCGGCATTGCTCTAATCATCTTTCTGGAGATGGCAATGCAATTGCGCAAACAAACATGAAAGGCAGTAGTGGAAATCTTTATTGACACAAACGTACGAACACTAATTATTGCTTCCCATTATAAGTGACCCCCACCTTCGTTTGTGGGAGTGAGCGATATAACCTGTAAACTCCCTATCTCATGGTGGGTTATCATGACAAGTTCTGTGGCTCTACTTCAAACGGTGTAAAGTGCTTACGGTGACGTATAACCTATCAAAATTTCTCCACCACATGGTGGATTATCCTGCCATAGTTGGTAACTCTACGAGTGTACAGCAAACAGTGTGAGCGTGTACAGGTTTCCAGTTACAGTTGACCCCCTGAGGCCCCACCTTTGTCCTGGACGAAGGCAGTGAAAAAGTAACATTCAAAACAGAGAATCAGCAACTATGTCCCAGAGCCTAGCTGGAGTCAGAACACGGTACCCCCGTAATAATAATAAAAGGTTGGGTTCGAGACTCCTAACAAACGGTTCCCCAGTTCGATACAAAACACCTGATGAAGGCCGGAGGGCAAAACGGCCGAAACGTTGTGACTATAACAACCAAGATGGGGAAGTCAGTTCGACAATCTCAATCAATTTTTGGAATCACTTCAAATAAAATAATTTCCGTGATTTCGCAATCTAGTGGATTCTTATTTTAAAATAAAACAAACAACCCAATTCAACTACGATTTTTTATTTAAAATAAAAACAAAAAAAATTTCATTTACGGTTTTTTTTTTACATCATAACTGTTAATTTTTTTTCTTTTAATAACACAATAATCATAACTCATCATTTTTATAGCATAAAAACGTGTATTTCGGTTAACACAAATTCTACTTTGGTATTTTTTAAACTGAATTATTTACAGTTTGTTTTCGTCGTAACAAACCGTAAAAACAAATCTTTCTAGACTGAGGGAGCATAAAAGAAATTCGCTTAAACTGGAATATAGTCATAAAAGGTGCTCAATATTCGGAGAATAGCTTCTCTTCGTAAACCTATCTGTTGAAATATCTTGTGGAAAGTTTGACAGGCTTCTGGGCTTGACCTTTACTCCTGATCTTAAATGGAATATGTACATCAAATCTGTTGCCAAGGCCGCTGGAAAAATGGTCGGATCCTTCTATCGATCCAGTAGATATCTCACTGCTGATGCAATTCTCTATCTATATAAGATCCAGATACGTCCAAGGATGGAATACTGTTGCCACATTATGGGCAGGAGCTGCTAGAAAAGACTTGTCCTGCCTTGATAGGGTTCAAAATAGACTTCGTGGCCTGGTGGGAGATGTCCTTTTCTCTTCGCTGCAACCTATATCTCACAGAAGAGATGTTGCGAGTTTGTCTCTGCTTTATCGTTATTTTCATGGAAAGTGTTCAACTGAGCTTCAATCTATGGTCCCCCCTCGCCAAACTTTCACAAGATACACTAGACTAGCTGAAAACATTATCAATAATTTTCCCCACTCTTTATCTGTGCCTAAACCTAAACATAGATTCCATGATCAAATCTTCTTTCTTAGAACTGCACGCCTGTGGAATTGTCTTCCGTTTTCCTGCTTTCCAGCTGTCTATAATATGGTTGTCTTCAAGTCCAACGTGAACAAGTTTCTGATGAGCCGTTCCACTTAAATTAACAAATTTACCGAACTTCCATTACTATCGATTACTATATTATCCTTTTGACTACTGTACACTCTTTAACCCTTATCCTTGAGTGGCCTATCGGCCTTGATAAGTGGTGACGCCTATGTAAAAAAAAAAAAACTTCTGTCGGGGGGGGTTACATTTTCGTGTTTTCATTCGTTCTTTTATTTTGGAAATTTTTGTTGGGGTAACGATAGAGTTAACATATAATAATGAAAAACTGGTCACTATTCTGTGTCTAGCCAAACCGAACTTCATATCGACCCTGGCAACGCTGGGTATCCATGCTAGTATGAAATAAAGCTTAGATATAGAAAGAAAAATATATTATTTATAACGAATGTTGTAAGTTACACTCTTCTGAAGGTTGATGGTTCAGAAAATACAATTGCGAATTAATTAGGACTTATACGCATTCATGGCTGTATTTATTTGCTTCCCCACTGAGCAAATTAGTCACAAGGCCGTTTTTTTAATATGGAGAGAGGGGAGAGGGGAAGGAAAAGGGGACCCGCTCCCGATAGGTGGGAAATGGGAGCTGGATAGTGACAATTGGTATGAAGGGTTTCCCCTACATGGACCAAGGTTTATATGTGGGGTTGCCCCAACATATGGTCTTTGCTTACAGTATCTGCCGGAACAGATGGTATTTATTTGCTCCCCCACCGAGCAAATTAGGCACAAGGCCAATTTTTAATGTGAGGAGTGAAGGGAGGGGGAAGGGAAAAAGGGGACCAGCTCCCGAGAGGTGGGAAATGGGAGCTGGTTAAAGGTCAGGCATGTGGGGTTGCCCCCACATCTGGTCTTTGCTAGTCATAGCTAGTCATAGCCTGCAGTATCTGCCGGAACAGATACTACACTTTGATCTTGTCCCAAAGGCCACGACGGTCGGCCCCTTATACTTATACGCAATCATGGTTGACGAAATAAAGGTGTTAACCCCATGGATCAAATGAAGGAAGGGAAAACTAAAAGAATTAATTAATTCATAACGCGATTTACCGATTCCTTTTTGGCCAGAAATTTCGCTGCCAGTTTTTCGGCCTGTTTTAACTGTTGATGTGGAGACTTCGGATGGTGTTTTTTAGTGGAATGGTTCAGAGATTCAGTTGAAGAGAATTGGCTGGAACTGGATGACTGAAAATCATCATCATCGGTACTTCGTTCATCTTCGCTTGATGATGACTGCCGTCGGCTT
The DNA here is from genome assembly GCF_053919585.1 of Euprymna scolopes. Classification (NCBI taxonomy): domain Eukaryota; kingdom Metazoa; phylum Mollusca; class Cephalopoda; order Sepiida; family Sepiolidae; genus Euprymna; species Euprymna scolopes. The sequence goes on from NC_136518.1 coordinate 83,346,962, forward strand.
CCAGATGAATCAAAACTTTTTTCCATTCTACAAAGAAAAAAGACATATGACGCACTCATATACATGTACACGTGAACAAGTTTATTATCGGAATAAAAAAAATCGGAACATTTTTCAGTGTCGAAATCGGTATCGGAAATATTTTAGCCGCATTTCCGATTCCAGAAACGATTCTTTTTTAATTATAATAAATTTATATGAAGTAAACTCAAATGTATTTATTTACAGCTATTCATTTACAACATAAAATTAACGGCCGTAGAACCGCAGATTATAAATCCCATTCCCACATATAGCTTTGACTCTTCGAGTCTAATTTATTTTTTATTGGTCAATTTTGGTAAACAATGTAAACATTCTTGCTATTTTCTTCATAAACTTTTTCACATCTATTTGCTAATATCTCGCTTCTCAGGAAGTTCAAAGTTGATTAGTACAAGATTTAAAGTGCTCTGGACAAGTTTTTTTTTAATTTTGCGCCGGCTTAACACTGTCAGTGTCTGGTCAGTCATTGTTTTTTTTCTGCAATATTGAAATGTTTTATTGTATTTGTTCTCTGTGGACATAAGTAAAAAATATAGATGAAAACCTCACAATGAGTTTTACAAATTCTTGCATAAAATAAATAAAGAGAAAACAATTAGAAGTTTGTCGAATTAAACAATATATATATATATATATATATATATATATATATATATATATTAAACGTACCCCACTAACAAAAGAATGAGATCTATGCATTCGTTACTGTAACTACCAACAATAATTTTCCCAACTCTTTATCTGTACCTAAATCAAAACGTAGATTCCATGAACAAAGTTTCTTTCTTAGAACTGCACGCCTGTGGGACTCTCTTTCGTTTGCCGTTTTCCACTTGACTACAACTTTGATGTCTTCAAGTCCAACATAAACAAGTTCCTAATGAACCGCCCCCTTAAGTTAGACAGTTTATAAAATCTTCAATACTAACGATTACTACGATATTATCCTATTGATTACTGTACACGCAATTACATTTATCCCCCAGTGGCTTCCGGGCCTTGATAAGTGGTGACTACCACGTAAAAAAAAATTATATTTAAAAAAAATATATGCAACAAATATACCTTACCAAATGCAGGATTATTATTTATCTTTTACCTATCTGGATAAGTGTATTTGTGTTTAATTTATTTTAAAGGTGTAACCCCAAACGTGTGACTCCCTCGTCAGATCGCCGACTCCCAACGTCGTGTACCGTGGATTTTTCGTTCGACTATTACTCTTATGACCGGATCGTAATTTTCTCGCTAACGGCTGTCGGTGGGAACACACTCGTGGTTTCACAAAAGTAGAATATAATAATTCGTGAAACAAAGAAAGGAAAAACACAAACGCCAATGTTCACATATAAATTGACTGTTGTGTGTGTGTGTGTGTGTGTGTGTGTGTGTGTGTGTGTGTGTGTGTGTGTGTCTTCTCCCCGTTCTATCGATGTTACGTCACAGTCAACTCTAAAACTCCAACTGTTGTCGTTATCAACTTCCATCCGCCGTCAAGGGCATCTAGTTGTCAACTCTAAAATGTCCAACTTCCATCCTCCGTAACGGGCATCTAGATGTCAACTGACTGTCTCCTCTGTATCGGTATCTCAGGCCGCCCACCCCACCCTGGCTACTGGAAGCTGCCCTTCCCTATTTTATCAGTAAGTTTCTATTGTTATTGTTTGCTACTTCCTATTTATTGTTGATTGTAGGATATTTCCGATTTCTTTATTTATTCTAAGCTATTTCCTCTTCCTTTGTCTATTCTCCGCTCCCTTCTCAGCACTTAGTGGCTCAAATCCACCTCAGGGCCACTTTATAGTATCAAAACAAACCTAATATCTACTCTGTTAGAACAAAAACTGGCTGTCTCATAAGCCCTGCACAAGAACCCCTAATAATCGCTCAAAATTGGAAATTCAACAAAATGCTGGTAGAAACACATCAAATGAATGTCAACAATTGTGCGAAAATGTCATTTTCTACGAGTATTTTGCATTATTTTCGATTAATTTTCGAGCGATAAGCTTAGATAAAATTGGCCGTAAATAAGTTTAATGAATATCCTTAAAAAATTATGTAACGTAACTGTTACATTGTAACCATGTGGTTCCATTTCAAAACTGTCGGACCCCAAAAAAAAAACAAATAAAGAGGGAAACAAATAAAAATCCGACTAGCCATATATTTTTTAAATGCAAATGAAATGCATTTATTTGTGGTTCTTCCAAAACAACGCATTTCATTATCTTTCGAAAGTCTTTTCGCACACATGTTTTACAACGCTGTGCCAAATAACATGTGCTTTTTAGAAGTCTCTGTCTCCGCCACTTGACGCCAGCCTTAGCCAGCGCTTTCTCTTCTTTGACTTACACGTCCATCTTCGCCGAATACTTGGTTCTTCTTGCTCGACCACACGCTGCCTTGTTTATCTTTATTTTTCTCACCTTTTTCAGTGATATCAGCGTATGCATACTTGCTTAATTTGCACATGTACTAAGACGGCTGCTGCTGCTAATATTTTCGCTACGGCTACTGCTGATTTTCTTACACGCGCCCATGTGTGCTATGCTACCATAAGAACGCACCGCTTTGTTACAGTTAGAATGGGCCAGAAATGTTAAGAAATGTTAAGTAAAATTTATATACGAAATTTATTTTCTACTTAAAATTATAAAATAATTGTTTTCTTTTATTTTAGACACGTAATCATCTAAAAAAAAGGTAAAATATAATTTTGGGAGGGAGATTTACCTAAAGGTGTCAATCTTCAATTTTGCTATTATTATTATTATTATTATTATTATTATTATTATTATTATTATTATTAATGTTATTATTATTGTTGTTGTTGTTGTTATTATTATTATTATTATTATTATTAACGTTATTATTATTATTGTTATTATTGTTATTATTATTATTATTGTTATTATTATTATTATTATTATTATTATTATTATTATTATTATTATTGTTATTATTGTTATTATTATTATTATTATTATTATTATTATTATTATTATTGTTATTATTATTGTTATTATTATTATTATTGTTATTATTATTATTATTATTATTATTATTATTATTGTTATTATTATTAATATTATTATTATTATTATTGTTATTATTATTATTATTATTATTATTATTATTATTATTATTATTATTATTAATATTATTATTATTATTATTATTGTTATTATTGTTATTATTATTATTATTGTTATTATTGTTATTATTATTATTATTATTATTATTATTATTATTATTATTATTGTTATTATTATTATTGTTGTTATTATTATTATTATTACTATTATTAATGTTATTATTGTTGTTATTGTTGTTGTTATTATTATTATTATTATTAATGCTATTATTAATAACGTTATTATTATTGTTGTTATTATTATTATTATTATTATTATTATTATTATTATTGTTATTATTATTATTGTTGTTATTATTATTATTATTACTATTATTAATGTTATTATTGTTGTTATTGTTGTTGTTATTATTATTATTATTATTAATGCTATTATTAATAACGTTATTATTATTGTTGTTATTATTATTATTATTATTATTATTATTATTAATGTTATTATTATTATTGTTGTTATTATTATTATTATTACTATTATTAATGTTATTATTGTTGCTATTGTTGTTGTTATTATTATTATTATTATTATTATTATTATTATTATTATTAATGTTATTATTACTATTATTATTATTATTATTATTATTAATGTTATTATTATTATTGTTATTATTATTATTATTATTATTACTATTATTAATGTTATTATTGTTGTTATTGTTGTTGTTATTATTATTATTATTATTATTAATGCTATTATTAATAACGTTATTATTATTGTTGTTATTATTATTATTATTAATGTTATTATTGTTGTTATTGTTGTTATTGTTATTATTAGTATTATTATTATTAGTAGTATTATTATTATTATTAATGTTATTATTATTATTATTGTTGTTATTATTATTATTATTACTATTATTAATGTTATTATTGTTGTTATTGTTGTTGTTATTATTATTATTATTATTAATGCTATTATTATTAACGTTATTATTATTGTTGTTATTATTATTATTATTATTATTATTACTATTATTATCATTATTATTATTATTATTATTATTATTATTATTATTATTATTAACTTTATTATTATTATTATTATTAATATTGCAAGCCAATCTAAGAAACGACCAAACCCTAATAATTGGGAGGAAAAATTTCTGAAAAAAAAGAGTATATTATCGAAATATCAAAGATTTCTATTATGCTGATTATGTAAAACAGTAAGTCCATTTTACTGCTTTGTATCTGTGGTTAATCTGGAAAACAAATCGATGTATGAAGGTAAATAAAACAAGCACTGCAAGACCCTCTTTTGTTTGTCCATTTCTGGCCATACGCCACATCATTTTAACATACCTGCATTGCTACAGCCTTCTTATACTCTTTTATAATTTCCAACAACATGCACTCGGACTACTATAAAGTTGGATATTTTATTTCGACCATTTTCTCGGATACACCTGATTTTGGACTCAACATGGAAACACACTTTCACGTGAAACCAATTTTGTTCTTTTTACTCCATCTGTTTCATTATTCCACATTTCATTTTCACGTTAGTATGATAGTTTTCATACTTAGTTTCTTTAAATACTTTACAGGTAAAATTTCTTTGTGCATTTTGCTAACTCCTCCCCTCTGACGATATAGAAAGTATTTGAAACTCCGCGGATTAAGGACTTTCAGCGCTATTTGTGTTTTCTTACTGAAAAAAAAAATATATATATATAATGTAATTTAAAACTTACTCATCCTGATTGTCTGCTTCAGGTTTTTCAAAGTGTCGGTGTCTCTGGGCGGATGGGACTGAGACAACTTTCTTCCCTGCTGCCGAATTTTTCTGGAAACCAAGAAAATTCATAGATATTATAAAAGAAAAATTACAAGAGAAACAAGTAACAAGTATGGCTACTGAACATCCACTCCTTTTCATCGAGATTTTTTTTATTATCCTGAATTTGAAAAGATTTGCCTCTTCCATTACATGTATTTTAACCTTATGTCATACATGCCAGTTCATGATATAAACTTATGCTGCTTGCGTATTTAAATGCCTTTGTGTAATCTTGTTATACCGAGGAAACACCGCCAGCAATTGAATTGTTCTTTTACCTTGAAAAATAGCACAAGTTAAAAGAAAAACCGTTGAAGACACAAGACGTTTATTCGCTTTGTTCTTGTTTCAAATAACTGGCCAGTGTAGCGAATTGGCGGTAGAGAGAAGTCAATAATTACTGTTAAATCATATCAGAACATTTTAGAAGAGAGCGTTCCCATTTCTAGGCATCCAATTGAACTAACTTTACTCACGCACTCTTTATCTGACGCATGTGACGTCACATTAGTTTCTATTAATTGCTACACTAAGTCGAGCTAACCTTCGAGTACCCCAACTAAACTTTAATTTCCTGTTATTTTCAGCTAACGAAGTTACGTACTAGTGTCCAATATTTAATAGTAAAGGATTTATCCACTCAAACCATTGCTAAATATTAGTGTCTTTTATAGTATAGGTATTAAGCTAAAATGTATTTACTTAAAATAATACAATGTCATATAGTAAACACGCTAATTTACAAGATCACGAAATCGGCTCAAATATGTGAGAATAGAAATAATATTTAGGCGGATATGAGGTCTTACATACGAAATGGAAAGAGTGTTGTACCATATTCTAGGAATTCGGAGTAAGTTACCGTACTGGAAAAAAAATAAAACCCCTTGATAACATGTAATAATTACGCCGTGCAAAAAGTAATTGAAGACTCTTCCTCCCTCTATGTCCCTTCTCTCTCCCTCTCTCTCTCTCTCTCTCTCTCTATCTATCTATCTATCTATCTATCTCTCACTCTTCTCTTTTGGTCTGTCCGCCTACTAGGAAGCATCGCGAAATAAATAATTCATTTTCTAACAACCTGCTTCAGATTTAATTAAAAGGCCCCGAAACAGTGCGTATTCTCTTCTGATGTTCCGACATTTTCTGGGGGCCGAAATGACATACTCCACAATTAAAAAACTGACGGCAACAATATTATATAAGTTTACAAGTGAAATAACTAAGAATGTGGAGGCCCTGAGATGGTCCATATTCTTTCAATTGCTTTCAACAAAATAGATGCACTGAAACTTAAGCTGCATTTAGGTCTGCCAGAAACCACTGTAAAAGTAATAAAGAACGCTAGAGGGTTGTGTGCCTAGTCCGTCAAGTTCAAAGTCACATGTGTTTTGCCGAATAATTAACAAGGTCCTGAGTCGTGTCCTCTATCTCAACCATCATCAATTGACTTGTCAGCATCTTACAAAGCCAAACCATTTGCTAAAAACTTTACAGCAAATTCTATCTTTTGTGATCAGAGTAGCGTACCCCTATATTCCCTCCGGTTACCCTAAACATGCTATGCGACATACAAATATATGTGCGTGATATTGCCAAGTATATCAAAAACCTTGATTTCAGTAAAGCAACTGGCCCTGACGGCATTTTTATTATAGTGCGCAAAAAGCTTCAAACGGAAGTGGCTCCCATATTTACAAAGCTGTTTAACCGTTGTCTTAAGGAGAAATGCTTTCTAAACTCTTAAAAAACTAACCCTAACCCGACGGCATTTTAATTATAGTGCGCAGTAAGCTTCAAACGGAACTAGCTCCCATATTTACAAAGCTGTTTAGCCGTTGTCTTAAGGAGAAATGCTTTCTAACTTCATCAGTATTCCCTGTATTTAAAAAATTCAGGCGATCGGCCATCTCCCTTGCAGTACAGATCAATCAGTCTCCCGTGCGTCATGAGTAAGTTGCTGGAATTTGTTAAATAGAGAAGTGGTCAACTACCTCAGCAAAATAACCCATTCAATGACATGCAATATGGTTTCTGTTCTGCTAGATTTACAGCTATATCACAGAAGATTAGGTAATCTCTCGATGGGGGCTTCATTTCTAGAGCAATTGTTCCTGACATATCAAAGGCTTTTGATAGGGTATGGCATAAAAGTCTATTTCACAAGATTCCCAGCTACGGAATTACTGGAAATGTTCTTCCAATTATTAAATCCTTTCTCTCTAATAAGAATTGATGCGCAGAAATCAGAAGCTCATGGTATCAACGCTGGCGTCCCTGGGGATTTCATCCTGGGCTTAACTCTCTTCCTAATCTTCATCAATTATTTCCCAAATTTCATTCTTAGATCATTTGCAGACATTTCTGCAAGCGACACTACAATCTACGGCAACACTTCAAAGGCCAAAAATGACCAAGGTCTCTTTGATTCGCTCTCTTCTGATCGTCAGCACATTGTGCAATGAGGAAAAGGGTGGCTGGTTAATTTTAATGTATCTAAAATCAAGGTTCTCTCTTTCCATCATCAACGCTCTGATCCCATCTGGCTTCAATTGAAATCAATAGCCCTCGTCTTGGTGTGGTACCATACTTTGACAGGGTCACTTCTAATCTGAAATGGAGTACATGTATGAAATCTGTAGACAAGGTTGCCGGAAAATGGTTGAACACTTTCTACCACTCCAATGGATATATCACTGCCAATGCAATTCTCTACTTTATAAGAGCCAAGTAGTCCTAGGATCGAGTACTGTTGCCACATCTGAACACGAGCTGCTCGGAGCACCCTATCTTGTTTTGGCAGAGTTCAAAACCGGCTCCGAAACCTGATAGGTGATGCCTTTATTCTTTTCTGCGACCTCTTTTTCGCAGAAGAGAAGTTGCGAGCCAATTTCTGCTCTATCGTTATTTTCATAGCAAGTTCTCGTCTGAGCTCCAATCTATGATCCCCCTTATTAAACTCTAAAAACACTCGTCTAGTTACAACCACTATTAACAATTTTCCCTACTCACTATCTGTGCTCAACCTAATATTAGATTCCATAAACACAGCCTCTTTCTTAGAACTATACACCTGTTCTACTGGCCTACTTTTCAGCTGACTACAATATGGTCATCTTCAAGTCTAATGTAAACAAGTCCTTGTTGAGCCGTAACCTTAAATAATCATATTATACCAATTTTTTACTACTAACAATTACTACGCTATTGTCTCAATGGCTGTCAACAGATGTTGAATAGTAATTTTCAATTGAATTTTGGTGTATCTCCCACGTTGAAGATTGATCCTTTTACTTCTGAAAGAGTGTAACTTTGCAACTAAATTTTACCAAGTATTTTATTCACTGCTCCTGTAGAAGGTCAGAGGTTGCCCCCAATACCTACTTTTAAAAGTAGGTTAGACATTCCTCAACATCACTTGAAATTTGTTAGTGGCTCGGATGAGTGCGCTGCACTTTTTAGAGGTCATTCCTGAAAGAAAGGTCCCTTGGGATCGTATATGTATTTAAATCATTAGATGCACGTACGTGTCTACGAATAACAATTATCTACACAATATAACTCTTAAACCGAAACTGTCCGATTACGCCATTTTTCAAGATGGCGAGGTACGTGATGCGAGGCACGTGATGCGAGGCACGTGATGCGAGTCTCCGATGTCTGTTGGATGTCTTTAATATAATTCATTTTGGGTTTTAAAAGAAACACTTTCACTTAACTTGTCTGTCCTTGTGTACAACTGTTATTGTTAATCTCCCGGAAAATGCTGTGTACCTAATTAGGAACGAGTTTTAATGTTTGTGAATAGGAAAATATTTGGATGGCAAAAAATGTTGTCGAAATAATTAGGTATTTTAGAGAGATAAAGCATTCATGTTAAAATGTACATATTAATTTTGGGATTTTTAAAATAAACAAACGGTTACGATAATAGATCAAAATAATACAGAAAAGAGTAAAATACGTGACAAAAATCATGTGATTGACTCTTTTGTGTTATGTATAGTGATTACGTAGTTAGAAACAAAGATAGTTTTATATATACACGTAGAGTTACTAAGAGAAGAGACTGAGTTATAGCTCGAGTATAAGTAGAGATGGAGTCAGAGGTTGGTCGAGTTGGAGAGTGGACGCATAGCAACATGTAGAGATCCAGAAAAACATTCAACTCCAAAAGACGGGGGAGAGTGTCCGGGAATAAAGTTACCTAAAAATAACCCGAGTGTTGATTGTCTCTCCTCGGGAAATCTTCTTACAGCTTATACATCCTCAGTCAAAACCCACCGACTGAAAGAAGGTATGTTTCCCCTATTTTGGCCTGATGTAATCCCTTGTTTAAAAAGAACAGTCCCTGTGCCTTATTGTCCGGTTTGTTGAACTGTTTGTCGAACTGTAACTATACTTTATACACACTTATAAATATATGTGCGCACACACACACACACACACACACACTAGACGTCATCACACGTATCGACAAGTATACATCTAACACTTTACAGACGATACGGATGGTGATTCGAGCATACATGAACACTAGACGATCACAAAAACGTTACGTATACACGCGTTTTATATTCGGTATATAACATGTCATCACACGCATACGAACACGAAAATATAGACAAGTAAACATGTTATATAGGCCGCGACTATATAACACTGGAAGATGTACCCGGCGTTGCCCGGTATTAAACCTAACGTTAAATTCCTTGAACATGAAGATTAAAAAAACGGCAAGAAACTGAGACATGTGTATGCGGATGTTTTTTTTAAACAGTTCACTTTTTGAAAGTAAAAAAAAATACTCGAACTGGGATCGAAACCCAAACATAAAGACAGTGAGTAACCATTAAGCCAGCTTGATACAGTCTTTAAAAAGTATTTGCAAACCATACTTATACTTAAGATAATATGAACGATTTGAAATTGCGCAGTCGTGAAACAGTTGACAAACATAACAATCCGATAATCCCCAAGTACCTATTTTCAATTTTGACCCCTTAGCAGTCCTTTTTCCAGATGAAAACCGATTAAAGAATCTTCTACATGTCTGAATATCCGATATACGAAATTTCAAGTTTGTAGATTAAAAGTCCGTTTAGTATTTATGTTTAGAAGTTTATTCACACACACATTGTCACTTTTAAAGATATATAGATAATGAATTTGTTAAAAATAGATATAGCCTTTCGACATTAAATAAAATAAAAAGGTTTAACATGCCGAAAAAATAGATAAACGAAACCGATGAATGGTTTGTTTATAAGAAGCATTGCGTTTCAATATTAAATAAACAAAAAAGGATCGATATGACGTAATATGGAGAAACCGAAACCGAGCAAGCCACATCGCTAGAGCAATTATTCTTTTATGAAATGTAATTGATATCACGTGATGCAACTACTTGTAATCTTTACTCGATTATTGACTAATTGCCTTTTCGGATGAGGTGTAATAATTAATATTATTTTTTAAGGAAAGACGCCTTCGATGTTGTAGAATAAAAAAAAACAAAAGAACGAATATGTTCAAGATGCGCTCATTGATTCCGCGTGTTCAGCGATGAAAGTTCGATATCAAAGTGAAAGCCATCAGAGAGACACAGACAAATAAAAAGTGCTATAGAGACTACGGGCGCATCTGGAAATGATAGTTCAAAAGTAAACGTGATAAACCGAATGAAAATACCATTTCAAACTTAAGCATCACAGACATAACTGAAATGCAATTTAAAACTTAAACGAGAGAAATAGAATGAAGACGCCATTTCAAATCAAAATGTTACAGACCGAATAGAAATCGCATTTCATACTCAAGTGGTACAAACAGAATAAAAATGCCATTTCAAACTTAAGTGTTACAGACCAAATAGAAATCCCATTTCATACTTGAGTGGTAAAAACAGAATAAAAATGCTATTTCAAACTTAAGTGTTACAGACCGAATAGAAATCCCATTTCATACTTTAGTGGCAAAAACAGAATAAAAATGCTATTTAAAACTTAAGTGTTACAGGCCAATTAGAAATCCCATTTCAAACTTAAGTGTTACAGACCGAATAGAAATCCCATTTTATACTTTAGTGGTACAAACATAATAAAAATGCTATTTCAAACTTCAGTGTTACAGACCGAATGGAAATCCCATTACAAACTTAAGTGTTACAGACCGAATAGAAATCCCATTTCATACTTTAGTGGTACAAACAGAAATAAAATGCTATTTCAAACTTAAGTGTAACAGACCGAATAGAAATCCCATTTCATACTTAAGTCTTACAGACTGAATAGAAATCCCATTTCATACTTAAGTGTTACAGACCGAATAGAAACCCCATTTCGTACTTAAGTGTTACAGACCGAATAGACATCCCATTAAATACTTAAGTGTTACAGACCGAATAGAAACCCCATTTCATACTTAAGTGTTACAGACCGAATAGAAACCCCATTTCATACTTAAGTGTAACAGACCGTATAGAAATCCCATTTCGTACTTAAGTGGTACAAACAGAATAAAAATGCTATTTCAAACTTACGTGTTACAGACCGAATAGAAACCCCATTTCATACTTAAGTGTTACAGACCGAATAGAAACCCCATTTCATACTTACATGTTACGGACCGAATAGAAATCCATTTAATACTTAAGTGTTACAGACCCAATAGAAACCCCATTTCATATTAAGTGTCACAGACCGAATAGAAATCCCATTTCATACTTAAGTGTTACAGACCGACTAGAAATCCCATTTCATACTTAAGTGTTACAGACCGAATAGAAATCACATTTCATACTGAAGTGTTACAGACCGAATAGAAATCCCATTTCATACTTAAGTGTTACAGACCGAATAGAAACCCCATTTCATACTTAAGTGTTACAGACGGAATAGAAACCACATTTCATACTTTAGTGTAAGAGACCGAATAGAAACCCCATTTCATACTTAAGTATAAAAGACCGAATAGAAACCCCATTTCATACTTAAGTGTTACAGACCGAATAGAAATCCCATTTCATACTTAAGTGTTACAGACCAAAGAGAAATCCCATTTCATACTTAAGTGTTACAGACTGAATAGAAATCCCATTTCATACTTAAGTGTTACAGACCGAATAGAAATCCCATTGCATACTTAAGTGTTACAGATCGAATAGTTACCCCATTTCATACTTAAGTGTTACAGACCGAATAGAAATCCCATTTAATACTTAAGTGTTAAAGACCGAATAGAAATACCATTTCATACTTACATGTTACAGACAGAATAGAAATCGCATTTCATACTTAAGTGTTACAGAGCGAATAGAAATCCCATTTCATACTTTAGTGTTAGAGATCGAGTAGAAACCCCATTTCATACTTAAGTGTTACAGACCGAATAGAAATCCCATTTAATACTTAAGTGTTAAAGACCGAATAGAAATCGCATTTCATACTTACATGTTACAGACCGAATAGAAATCCCATTTCATACTTAAGTGTTACAGACCGAATAGAAATCCCATTTCATACTTAAGTGTTACAGACTGAATAGAAACCCCATTTCATATTAAGTGTTACAAACCGAATAGAAATCCCATTTAATACTTAAGTGTTACAGACCCAATAGAAACCCCCTTTCATACTTAAGTGTTACAGACCGAATAGAAATCCCATTTCATACTTAAGTGTTACAGACCGAATAGAAATCCCATTGCATACTTAAGTGTTACAGACCGAATAGAAATCCCATTTCATACTTAAGTGTTACAGACCCAATAGAAATCCCAGTTCACACTTAAGTGTTACAGACCCAATAGAAATCCCATTGCACACTTAAGTGTTACAGAACGAATAGAAATCCCATTTCATACTTAAGTGTTACAGACCGAATAGAAACACCATTTCATACTTAAGTGTTACAGACCGAATAAGAAACCCATTTAATACTTAAGTGTAACAGACCCAATAGAAACCCCCTTTCCTACTTAAGTGTTACAGACCGAATAGAAATCCCATTTCATACTTAAGTGTTACAGACCGAATAGAAATCACATTTCATACTTAAGTGTTAGAGATCGAATAGAAACCCCATTTCATACTTAAGTGTTACAGACCGAATAGAAATCCCATTTAATACTTAAGTGTTAAAGACCGAATAGAAATCGCATTTCATACTTACATGTTACAGACCGAATAGAAATCCCATTTCATACTTAAGTGTTACAGACCGAAAAGAAATCCCATTTCATACTTAAGTGTTACAGACTGAATAGAAACCCCATTTCATATTAAGTGTTACAAACCGAATAGAAATCCCATTTAATACTTAAGTGTTACAGACCCAATAGAGATCCCCTTTCATACTTAAGTGTTACAGACCGAATAGAAATGCTATTTCATACTTACGTGTTACAGACCGAATAGAAATCCCATTGCATACTTAAGTGTTACAGAACGAATAGAAATCCCATTTCATACTTAAGTGTTACAGACCCAATAGAAATCCCAGTTCATACTTAAGTGTTACAGACCCAATAGAAATCCCATTTCATACTTAAGTGTTACAGAACGAATAGAAATCCCATTTCATACTTAAGTGTTACAGACCGAATAGAAATCCCATTTCATACTTAAGTGTTACAGACCGAATAGAAACCCATTTAATACTTAAGTGTAACAGACCCAATAGAAACCCCCTTTCCTACTTAAGTGTTACAGACCGAATAGAAATCCCATTTCATACTTAAGTGTTACAGACCGAATAGAAATCACATTTCATACTTAAGTGTTACAGATCGAATAGAAACCCCATTTCATACTTAAGTGTTACAAACCGAATAGAAATCCCATTTAATACTTAAGTGTTAAAGACCGAATAGAAATCGCATTTCATACTTAAATGTACAGACCAAATAGAAATCCCATTTCATACTTAAGTGTTACAGACCGAATAGAAATCCCATTTCATACTTAAGTGTTACAGACTGAATAGAAATGCTATTTCATACTTAAGTGTTACCGACCGAATAGAAATCTCATTTCATACTTAAGTGTTACAGACTGAATAGAAATCCCATTTCATACTTAAGTGTTACAGACCGAATAGAAATCCCATTTCATACTTAAGTGTTACAGATCGAATAGTAACCCCATTTCATACTTAAGTGTTACAGACCGAATAGCAATCCCATTTAATACTTAAGTGTTAAAGACCGAATAGAAATCGCATTTCATACTTACATGTTAAACACCGAATAGAAATCCCATTTCATACTTAAGTGTTACAGACCGAATAGAAATCCCATTTCATACTTAAGTGTTACAGACTGAATAGAAACCCCATTTCATACTTAAGTGTTACAAACCGAATAGAAATCCCATTTAATACTTAAGTGTTACAGACCGAATAGAAATGCTATTTCATACTAAAGTGTTACAGACCGAATTGAAATCCCATTGCATACTTAAGTGTTACAGACCGAATAGAAATCCCATTTCATACTTAAGTGTTACAGACCGAATAAAAATCCCAGTTCATACTTAAGTGTTACAGACCCAATAGAAATACCATTGCACACTTAAGTGTTACAGAACGAATAGAAATCCCATTTCATACTTAAGTGTTACAGACCGAATAGAAACCCCATTTCATACTTAAGTGTTGCAGACCGAATAGAAACCCATTTAATACTTAAGTGTAACAGACCCAATAGAAACCCCTTTTCCTACTTAAGTGTTACAGACCGAATAGAAATCCCATTTCATACTTAAGTGTTACAGACCGAATAGAAATCACATTTCATACTTAAGTGTTACAGATCGAATAGAAACCCCATTTCATACTTAAGTGTTACAAACCGAATAGAAATCCCATTTAATACTTAAGTGTTAAAGACCGAATAGAAATCGCATTTCATACTTAAATGTACAGACCAAATAGAAATCCCATTTCATACTTAAGTGTTACAGACCGAATAGAAATCCCATTTCATACTTAAGTGTTACAGACTGAATAGAAATGCTATTTCATACTTAAGTGTTACCGACCGAATAGAAATCCCATTTCATACTTAAGTGTTACAGACCGAATAGAAACCCCATTTCATACTTAAGTGTTACAGACCGAATAGAAATCTCATTTCATACTTAAGTGTTACAGACTGAATAGAAACCCCATTTCATACTTCAGTGTTAAAGACCGTATAGATATCCCATTTCATACTTAAGTGTTACAGACCGAATAGAAATGCTATTTCATACTTAAGTGTTACAGACCCAATAGAAATCCCATTTCATACTTAAGTGTTACAGACCCAATAGATTTCCCATTGCATACGTAAATGTGTCAGAACGAATAGAAATCCCATTTCATACTTAAGTGTTACAGACCGAATAGAAACCCCATTTAATACTTAAGTGTTACAGACTGAATAGAAATCCCATTTCATACTTAAGTGTTACAGACTGAATAGAAATCCCATTTCATACTTAAGTGTTACAGACCGAATAGAAACCCTATTTCATACTTAAGTGTTACTGACCGAATAGAAATCCATTTAATACTTAAGTGTTACAGACCGAATAGAAACCCCATTTCATACTTAAGTGTTACAGACCGAATAGAAATCCCATTTCATACTTAAGTGTTTCAGACCGAATAGAAATCACATTTCATACTGAAATGTTACAGACCGAATAGAAATCCCATTTCATACTTAAGTGTTACAGACCGAATAGAAACCCCATTTCATACTTAAGTGTTACAGACTGAATAGAAACCTCATTTCATACTTAAGTGTTACAGATCGAATAGAAACCCCATTTCATACTTAAGTGTTACAGACCGAATAGAAATCCCATTTCATACTTAAGTGTTACAGATCGAATAGAAACCCCATTTCATACTTAAGTGTTACAGACCGAATAGAAACCCCATTTCATACTTAAGTGTTACAAACCGAATAGAAATCACATTTCATACTGAAGTGTTACAGACCGAATAGAAATGCTATTTCATACTTAAGTGTTACCGACCGAATAGAAATGCCATTTCATACTTAAATGTTACAGACCGAATAGAAATCCCATTTCATACTTAAGTGTTACAGACCGAATAGAAATCCCATTTCATACTTAAGTGTTACAGACCGAATTGAAATCCCATTTCATACTTAAGTGTTACAGACCGAATAGAAATCCCATTTCATACTTAAGTGTTACAGACCGAATAGAAACCCCATTTCATACTTAAGTGTTACATACCGTATAGAAATCCCATTTCATACTTAAGATGTACAGACCGAATAGAAACCCCATTTCAGACTTAAGTGTTACAGACCGAATAGAAACCCCATTTCATACTTAAGTGTTACAGACGGAATAGAAATCCCATTTCATACTTAAGTGTTACAGACCGAATAGAAACCCCATTTCATACTTAAGTGTTACAGACCGAATAGAAATGCTATTTTATACTTGTGTGTAACAGATCGTATAGAAATCCCATTTCATACTTAAGTGTTTCAGACAGAATAGAAATGCTATTTCAAAATCAAATGTAATAGACCGATTAGAAATGCTATTTCAAACTTAAGTGTAACAGACCGAACGAAAATAACATTTATAACGTAAGCATGACAGACTGAAGGAAAATGCCATTTCAAAATTAAGTGTACCAGACCGAATAGGAATGCTATTGCAAACGTAAGCATGATAGACCGAACGAAAATAACATTCCAAACATTAGTATATATTAGTTTGTTTGTTTCTTTTTTACACGGTGGTCATCACTTATCAAGGCCCGGAAGCCACTCAGGGATAAGGGTTATTGCAAGTACAGTACGTTAGTGTGGAGATTTGATGAAGTGTTTACTTAAGGGGGCGGTTCATTAGGAATTTGTTAACGTTGGACTTGAACACATCTAAGTTGTAGTCAGGTGGGAAGCAGGCAGACGGAACAGAGTTCCACAGGCGTGCAGTTCTAAGAAAGAAGCTTTGTTCATGGAATCCACGTTTTGATTTAGGCACAGATAAAGAGTGGGGGAAATTTTTCACAGTGGATTCAGCTAGACAGGTGTATTTCGTGAAAGATTGGCGAGGGGGGGACCAGCGATTGGAGTTCAGACGAGCACCTGCCATGGAAATAACGATAAAACAAGGATAGGCCTCGCAACGTCTCTTCTGTGGGAGAGACGTTACAGGGTAGAGAAAAGGGCATCCCCCACTAAACTACGAATTCTATTTTGTGTGACAGACAAACAAAATATTATTTCAAACCAAAATTTAACTGCCACAATTATCTCACCGGCGGCTTGTCATAGAAAACAATATTGTGTTGTAAAAACATTGCAACTAATTGCAATAGTCATCATGGCTGTCATGGTGTGTAGAATGCCTTTCTTTCTCTTTTGCGATGCAGATAGCAGTAGTCCTTTTCTTTCGTCATAATATCAAGAGTAGAATTTCTGTGCTGTTGTTCATAATCAAAGTGTGGTAACGGTGTAGAGAGGCATCGCAATAAGCGTCCACAGTTGGCATGTGCTCGCTGTATTGATGCACTAGTGCACGAACCTGGAACCCTTTCGGGACGAGAATAGTGTAAATATGCAAATGTTGTTGAGTTTTAAATATTTTTTTTACGTTAAACGCGTAATTTTAATTAAGGCATCTTAAGAATATTGTATTTTTTTACACAAACGGAAAACTTTATAAAATGAATTATTTTTAACACGGAATGACATCACCCACATCAGTTATTCCCCCCATTTTCCAATGCCCAGAAAATAAATTACATATTTCTAGACATATAATAAAGCCACATTGTAAGATCAAATCTTTAAATTACTCTTTCAGTTCAGCGTGTAAAATTATCAGCAGGAGCAGAATGATAGCTGGCTAGCTAAAATATTAGCAGCAGCAACCGTTAAAATACGTATGCAAATTAGCAAGTGTGCGCGAGCTTGCGTCACAAGAAAAAGAAGGAAACGTTCTACACGTGGTCGGCAGAGGAGCAAAGTAACAAGCTAGATAGAGGTGTGAAAGTCGAGAGCAAGAAAGCGCTGATTGGCACAGGCGTGGGGTGTCGACGACATAGACTTTTAAGAAAAGCACATGTGTATACAAAGAGACTTAAAAAAATGAAATGCGTTGTTTTGGAAGAACTACTAATAAATGCATTTCATTTGCACTTCTATAAAAGGTGCCGAGACGGATTCATTCATTTTTGTTTGTTTGTTCCTTTGCAACTACCAGACGGCGTTAGGTTCCGAAAAAGGTAAGAACTGTAGAAACACTTAAAAAGTAACGATCAGGTCACGTTTTTTTTTTTTTTTTTTTACAAGGAAGTCACCACTTATTAAGGCCCGGATGCCACTCGGGGATAAGGGTTATTACGTGTACACTAATCAATGGGATAATATCGCAGTAATCGCTAGTAATGGAGATCTGATAACGTGTCTTACTTAAGGGGGCGGTTCATCAGGAATTTATTTATGTTGGACTTGAAGACATCCAAGTTATAGTCAGATGGGAAACAGGTAAACAGAAGAGAGTTACCCAGGCATGCACTTCTAAGAAAGAAGCTTTGTTCATGGAATCTACGTTTTGATTTAGGCACAAAGAGTGGGGAAAATTACTGACAGTGGTTTTAGCTAGACGGGTGTTTTTCGTGAAAGATTGGCCACGTCAAAAAATATCTTTATTGTGAATTTATGCTTTTTGGATTTATTATTTTATTTGTGTTTATCGTCTTACATTGCTACTACGCTCTGACATTCACGTATTACCTAAACTGCTTTCCTTTAAAAATGATTCTTTAAAACTGTCACTTCGCCAAAATATCCCTTGAAAACTGTGTCATATAAAGGAACTTGGAGATCGTGCGCACAAATTCCAGGTTAGCAGAGAACAAAGAAAATACCATGTCGGACTTTGACATACATATTGACCTCTGATGAAACAAAAAAGACCATATCGGACTTATGCACATATATTGACCTCTGATGGAACAAAGAAATTGTCAATAAAAGCAGGAGGTTAACTGAACAAAGAACAGAAAAAACGGGACTGAGGGAGACACACGATCGTTACGTCGTTAGTTCGTCAATCCCAATCTCATCTTTTTCATCAATATGATATGTTTGACGACCACTGCAGGCAAAATAATAATTAAATAAAAAGCAGTTTTGTTATGAAACCGTTTGTGTGTTTGATTGTCAAAACGGCTGGAACGAGCCAGAGTGTATATATTTATTTAGCAACACGCATCTTCTTTAGAAGTGCAACAAACAAGATTATACATACGTAAGAGCGATAAACAGAAAAATTGCTACAGAGAGACAGATTAGACAACAACAGGAACCCTTAAAAAGGGTCTTCCAAATACTCTAGCGTCGTCGTCGTATTGTTTCTTTATGGGAATTGTTTAAGACAAGACATAAAGCCATTTGATGTAAAGAGCTAAAAAAAAACTATTTTAAGGTACAAAAGGTAAACAGTAAGTGTTAGATGGATAGATTCCAGCTATAAAACAGACAGCAATTCTTCGCCCTTTGTCAGAAACATTGTTCATGGAATATGAGGATTAAAGGCCGAAATACGGAAAGTGAGAGTTACGAGGCTGCTGAAAATAAACTCAAGGTCCACTTTCTTCTCTCCTTGATGATGATGATGATGATGATGATGATGATGATGATGATGATGATGATGGTGGTGGTGGTGGTGGTGGTGGTGGTTGCTACCCTTCTGCAAGATGTTCCACCCTTGTCCGTTTATTGGAACACAAGTTTCCAGACAGAAACCATTATGCTCCACCTAGATAACTTTTCATATCTCGCCACTTTCATCGCTTTGGGAAAAGTTCAATTTGCTTTTCTCTCGTTGCCTTATTGGAAAACAAAAACAATCGTTTCTCTTAATTCTCGCGTGACGTCAAAGTCACGCGTGTTTTCCTGCTAATATCCGACATGTTAATATTCTTTCCCTTTCTTTATGACAGATGTTTCTTTTTTTCTTTTTTCGTTTTTCGTTTTCTTTTTTCTTTTTTTTTTCTTCTTTTCTTTTTTTCTTTTTTTTTCTTCTTTTCTTTTTTTTTCTTCTTTCTTTTTTTTTTTCTTTCTTCTTTTCTTTTTTAACCAATAAAATATGGCTTGACTTATATTTATTTACACCGAGCATCTGCCGGATAGTTGTTAACAATTGGCAAAAGCTGACGTCTAAGAAATTCACGTAAATTCACAAATTATTGCTGCACTGCAGAAAATGAATAGATTTTGGCATGTTTTGTCTTCCGTAGATATTTTGGGTGGTCTTCCTGAATTTCTTTTCGAAAGAAAGGTAAAAAAGAGGAAGGGCAATAAAAACATGTGTATATGTAAATTACGTAAGTGCACTTGCTAAAAATAGAATAAATGCGAGACAAATGATTAATATTATCTCATTCACCCACTTGCTTTCTCTGAATATGTACAGATAGTGCACAGTAAAAGGGTATGCGACGAGAAAAACACACACACACACACGCTCGCGCGCGCATATATATATATATATATATATATATATATATATATATATATATATATATATATATAAAGTGAAAATTACAATTAAATTTACCAAAATGATCCAAGATGGTAAAATTAAAGTATATTATATATATTAAAGAATTAATATTTATAAAGTTATCTCAACCAGATGTAAAAGCTCGATAAAACCAAATAGAAAATAGAGCTTATAATACGAGCAAATAGTTAATAAAACATGTTAAAAAACACTTTGAAAAAGAGTTAAAAAAAACATATTTTCTCTGAAAAGGAGACACGAGATCAGTGGATAGTCCTTAATCCGCGGAGTTTCGAAGAAATACTTTCCTTCTCATCAGAGGATCGGATTTACTTTTGCATGCAAAATCCGATCCCGCATTTTGCTAATTCCTACCCTCTGATGAGAAGGAAAGTATTTCTTCGAAACTCCGCGGATTAAGGACTATCCACTTATCTCGTGGTTCCTTTTCAGATTAAATATGTTTTTAACTCATTTCAAAGTGTTTTTAACATGTTTTATTAACTGTTTGCTCGTATATATATATATATATATATATATATATATATATATATATATATATATATATATATATATATATATATTGTAAGTCATTATTGAAGCACGTCTGTTTGAACATGATAG
>NC_136518.1:83375624-83453124 GCF_053919585.1 Euprymna scolopes
TTTTTGTTTGGGGGGGGGTTACAGAATTCTACGTAATGATTTATTTTATTCAAATTAAAACAACGTTTCTATATGAACTCTCATTCTTGACGCTATTCTCGCGTTGCCTACGCACAGTTCAAACATTTCAAAATATAACCGCTAGATACAACATGCGGCTCTTTACAAACAGACTATGTCAGAATACACTTTATGTAAAATTTCAAATGTTAAGACCTAAAATTGACTGAGTAATTTGGTAGAGATCGCAGATGTCCAATTTTTTGTTTAACTATGATCCCAATTTTGACTCCTTAATATTTATTATTTTGGCCTCAAATTAAATTACGAAGTTAGAGCCATACATCTACTGCTTTATTTATATAGATTGATTTTTTATTTGTTTTGTTTTATGAAGAAATACTTTCAATCGCTTTGAAAGAATTCGTTGGTCTGTCCGGCATTTAGAAATACTGCTGTAATGTTTCTAACGGTTCCAAATAATTTTCTGTACTGAGTCCTACATCATGTTTAAAAATTCCCGTCCTGCTACTACTTAGTTAAAAAAAAAAAAACTGCCATTTCTACGCGTGATTAAAAGTCTCTCTCCCCGCCGCGTGCGTTTTTTTTTTTTTTTTTCGCTCTTTTTCCCTTTCTCTTCCTCCGCTGTGACTTCTACTCGCACTACGGCTTGGTTATTTGCATACATATCAGTGTCTTCGTTACACGGCATTTCAGTACAAACTGATTAGTCTACGTCATGAGTAAATTGCTCAACTCCGTTATTGGCCAGAAATATGGATTTCGTCCTGCAAGATCTACAGCTGACGTGATGACTGTAATATCGCACAGGATCAGTTACTCTATCGATGGGAGATTCGTTTCTATGGTGATGGCTATATCATTTCTATGGTGATGGCTCTTGATATATCAGAAGTCTTCAATAGGATTTGACACAAACGTTTGCTTCACAAGTATGCGAGCTACCCTCTGGAAATGTTTTCATAACTATCAAATCTTTTTCTTCCGATTGATCTATTAAAGTAAATTTTGACAAAGTGAAATCCAAAGCTCAAAATATCAATGATGCCGTGTCTATGACAGAGGTTGATTTCTTAGATTATCACTCTATCAATATCTGCAACAGAAAGATGAAACTTTCAGGTCATGGATGCATAAGTTCAGTCATCATAACAATGCAAGTTGCAATCCTTATGATCCATTCGGGCAGAATAAAAATAAGATGTACTACTTTTTGAGACACCTATCGTGTGTGTGGGGGGTCGTATTCTTCTGATACCCTTTATATGTTGTACCTATTTTTAATTACCATTTACCATAGTATCCTATTCCCTAATTCTCATTTCATATCTAAATTTTATCAAACCAGTTATTTTTTTGGTTTTGTTTTCTGTTTTTTGTTTTTGTTTTTTTTTTGTTTTGTTTTGTTTTTCTATATTTGCATTTTGTAGGATTCTGGTCCTTCTCTTCTGATGAGAAGCATTTTGTTTCGAAATGTCATGGAATAAAGAGATTTTTTCTTAATTTTTTCCCTTTACTTTTTCCTTATAATTCTGATGATATAAGAAAATTATATTTATAACTTTTATCCTCATCTTTCATTTAGTATTATTGTTTGCTCCTCTTAATAATGTTGAGTTTTTCTTATCTTGATAAGTTTTGCTTTGTGGAAAATTTAATCTTTGATAACTTATTATATATATATATATTATGTGTGTGTGTGTGTGTGTGTGTGTGTGTGTGTGTGTGTGTGTGTGTGTGTTTACGCAGCATGTTTTAATTCAGATAGATATTGTTAAGTAGCACGGAGTGTTTTTGCATAATGATCTTTTTTGTAATTTTTCCATTATTCGAATGGTCATTCTTATGCCTCGATCGAATTTGTGTAGGAAAATTCCGTAGCCGTTTTCGTCCATCTGGTTTGTTTTTCTTTGTTATTATTATTATTGTTGTTGTTGTTGTTGTTGTTGTTGTTGTTGTTGTTGTTGTTGTTGTTGTTGTTGTTTTGCAAGTACTTTCAACTGATTTTGTTCAGTCGTCTTCAGGCAGTTTTTGATTAATGTTTCGTTTAAAATCTGGATGCTTTTATATGCTTCAGTTCAAATTGCATTTAAATTACTTGAAATAGTGAGGCGCCTCGTGTGTAAAAAAATACGTTTTAATTAAGAAAATAAATATATATATATATAAATATATATATATATATATATATATATATATATATATATATATATATATATATATATATATACACACACACACACGGCGTGAAATACACAACTACTACAACCGTATAGTTTACAAATTCATGGATCTATTCCAGTAGGAATCCATTAAATAAGTATTTCTATCAACATATACGTGCATACATGTTAATTAATCGGGAAACCAGCTGTTATGATGACGGAGAGTATTTACAAATGGTTATTTTAGCCGCAGGAAAAACATGAATTTAAAGTCAGAGCTAATATCAAATTCTTGGAAAATTTGAAAATAAATCTTTTCGGCTTTTTATTTTTTTTTTTTTTTGTTTTTTGATGTTTTACAAAACGTTTGTGGGAGTGCTGCCCCACACATGATGCAGACTGTAAATGAATCGTTACAAAAATGTAGAAACTATACAAACAACACACAAGAGGGTTAAAGTATATCAATCACAGCCAAAAGAAATTAAGAAACTGTGGGTCTAGTTTGGACATTGGTTGAAAAAGGTCGTCGGATATTTATTGAAATGGATCGCTAAGAAAATATGGGTTTTACATGGCTCGGTATGTTAAATGTATAGATATGTCATTTTCATAAAAAAAGTGTTGCCACATAGGAAGTGTCAGTTCTGTTGAACTAATCATATTTAAAGCGAAAAGCCATTCTTAGCATATGATTGTTTCTGTGTTTTTTACTATTATTATTATTATTATTATTATTATTATTATTATTATTATTATTATTATTTTAACTAATAATCCTAATAGATTTCAATTAAAAACGAATATAAAAAAACTGAAGATATTAACCACAAAATTGTTAGATGCAACTATACAATATTTGACCATTGCTTTATGTAATTAAGTACAAAATGGCTTCTTGAAACTCCATATAGCAGTTTTTTTAACCTGCTGAGGCCGAGTTCGTCAGTTGACATCAGATCATCTCGATCTGCTTTGAACCACAACCTGCGTTCAACTGTCTGAAACTCCCAACTGTCTTTGATTGTCGTAAACTGCAAACTGTTTTTAACTGTCGCGACCTCAAGACTGTTCGTAAATTATTCGTAACTGTCGTAAACTGATGCAAAAGTCATTGCCACTGAGAAAACTGCTAGTGAAAACTTTTATTGAAAACATCAATTTAGGTAACTTGATTGTGTAGTATAGCTGACGTCTATTTAATGTATTCAACTTCAATCACCGCCTCGATGTAGGTCTGGAACTTGTAGCGTGACTTTTTCACTAGGCTCGGCGGGAGTTCATCGAATATTCGGTGGATGGCGGCGACCAGGATGGCGTTGGTGTTGTGGAAGGTCATGTTGTCTATATTCTCAACGTATGAACAAAGTAGTTGAGCGGTTCCAGGTCGGGATAGGATAGGGGCAGTAAGAGAAGAGTATAAAGTCGTAACACTCCTTCTGAAGCCAAGACTGGATCTCTTTAGACTTGTGGATCGGCGCCGAATCCTGCTGCCACACCTATGGTCTGCCAGCGGCCACCTGATTGCACTAGAGAATCGCCACACTCTTCAGCACATCCAGATACACTTTGGTGTTGACTTTCAAGCCGACTTCGAAGATGTGAGGTGGCGTGATGTGGCCCTCACTTGAAACCACACCAAAGACTATAATTGTGGTAGAAAACTTTGTATTTATCACCCTATGAACTTCTTTGTTGTTCGTGGCAATCCAGTTATGCATTTGAGGGTGCTGACAATAGTCATGTTGTCATAACTTAGATCGGTAGAGAGCATAAGTTGTACTGCGGCGCATCTCCGATCTCGCTTGTTGAACACTGTGTCGCTTTTAGGCATGATAAAAGGGTTCTATCGCTCTTGGGGTTTGTACACAACTGGTCAACTAGTAGATGGTCTGCAAAAAAAAGAAAACCTTTTTTTATTAAACAGAAATGGAAGCATGTCGTCTTTTCTAAGGCAACGATTATAGTGTTGTTCCCTGTATATTCTCCTCAACTAGTTCACTTGGATTATCACTTATTTTAAGAATTACGAAACTATTTATATGGACTAAAATTAACATCACTAGATGACATTAAACATAAGTTAGATTCATTTCACATTAAAACCTTAAGAATTTTATGATCGACGAATTCATAAGATTTTTAACGGATAGAATCCAGTTATACAGATCAAATGATCGTTATTATTATGAATAAAGATTTTCAAGAACGCATAGCTTTTAATTTTCAAGATGAAATTTTAAATCGGCAAAACCTTTTGCACCGACCTAATACCTCAGACCACTCTACGCCTTAAATGAATTAGACAAGAAATAAGAATCTAGTTCTCAACATCCAGAGCCGAAAACATCTCAAATATCTTTTCCTCTGGTTTTCTCCTCCTTGATATTTTATTGCTCTCTAACACGTGTCTACAAATCTTATGAGTCTACGTTTGACCCTGAGTGATCCAGCAGAATAGTTAGGCATGGTGAAACGATAAATCAAACAACACTGCAGTTTTATTTAAAAGCTTTTATTGAAAACATCAAGTCAGGTAACTTGATTATGTAGTAGAGTTGACATCTATTCAATGTAGACTCCTTCAGTTTTAATCACCGGCTCGATACGGGTCCGAAACTAAGAGCATGCCTTTAGTACAAGCGCTGGCGGGAGTTCGGCGAATACTCGGCGAATCGTAACGATCAGGCTGACTTTGAGGTTGTGCGAGGTCATGTTGGTGATGTTTTCGACGTATGACCAAACGAAGTAGTCCAGCGGGTTCCAGTCGGGGGAGGAGTGGAAGGGAAGTGAGTGAAAGGTACAAAGTCGTAGCACTCCTTCTGAAGCCAAACCTGGGTCTCTTTGGACTTGTGGACCGGCGCTGTGTCCTGTTGCCACACCCAGGGTCTGCCAGCAGCCACCTGATTGCACCGAGGAATCGCCACACTCTTCGGCATATCCAGGTACACTGTGGTGATGTGACCCTCACTTGAAACCATACCAAAGACTATAACCGTGGCCAAAACTTTGTTTTCGTCACGTCCTTGTATACCGGATTTGAATTTTGAGGGTGCTGGCAATGGCCCTGTTGTCATAACTTGGATCGGTAGAAAGCTTCATATGTATAGTGGAGCCTTTTCAATCTCGCTTGTTGAACATTGTGTCATTTTCAGACATGATAGAAGGTTCCTATCGCTCTTGGGATTTGTGCACAACTGACCAACTAGTAGATGGTCTGCAACAAAAAAACAGGTTTTAATCAAACGGAAATGAAATCATGTTGTCTTTTCTAGGGCGACAATTTCATCGTGCTATCCTGTATTATTCAATAGTTTGAGGCTTGAGGCAAGTACTAAAATTATACCTAAATTTCCTAATATCGGTAGAAGAATACTCCTGATTTCAAATAGAACTCGTACATCAAATCTGTTGCTAGGACCGCTGGCAAAATGATTGGATCACTTGGAGAGCCAAGTACATCCTAAAATAGAGTAATATTGCCACATCTGAACAGGAGCAGCTCGGCACATCCTATCCTGCTATGATAGAGATCAAAACCGGCTTCGGAACGTAGTAGGTGATTCCATTTTCTTTTCGCTGCAACCTCTTTCCCACATAAAAGACATTGCGAGCCTGTTTTTGCTCTATCGTTATTTCCATGGCAAGTGCTCGACTGAGCTCTAATATATGATACCCCTTTTTGCCAAACTTTCTTTAAAATACTCGACTAGCTACAACTGCTATATACGATTTCTTCCACTCTCTAGCTGTGCCTAAATCTAAACGCAGATTTCATTAACAAAGCTAGTACTACCCGCCAGTGGAACACTTTTCCGCTAGTGTGCTTCCCGGTGGACTACAATATGGTAGCCTTCAAGTCCAATGTAAAAAAGTTCTTATAGAGCTGTTTTCTTAAATAATCAAATTCTACCCAATTTACGCCATTAACGACTACCGCACTATCACCTGATATTCACTTGGACCTTGATATGTGGTGACTCCCTTGTAAAAAAAAAAGTCTTAGAACTTAAACGGTGACGAAGGTCAAGTGATTAACGACACGGACTGATGACCTGCGCGTTTCAAGTCCGAATTCAGTTCATTTTACAAAATCACGTTCAATTAGGGTGTTGGAAAACCTTTTCGTAGTCCCTCCCGTTAGTACCCGGTGTCTTTTGAGAAAGACCAATGCCAAGAATAGAACCTTTGGATCCATACAATGATGATGATGATGATGATGATGATGATGATGATGATGATGATGATGATGATGATGATTTACGAATGCTGCTGTGTTTTTTCGATGTTTTATTCAAGATTTCTTCGAACTCTTTCGATGTTTTTTTTAATAATTTTTATTTTAGTTAATATTACAAATATTGTTTGGAGGATCTTCGTACGAAATAAGATTCCCCCTGTTGATGAAAATATTGTTTTAGAAATACCCGGATGTAAACTCTATCAGTTGAACATATAACAGCAAATAATTATTTTAGCATGTCCGCTTTTGCATAATGTCTTTGTTTTTTTATTATAAGTGCACATTCTAGAGCACCAAAGGCCGCCTGTTTTAATGTTATCACTCCCGTCTTCGTAGAACTTGAACTTTTTTAGTTACAAAATAGAAGGCTTTATTTTTAGAACGATCCTCGCATGGCAGGGCGCGCTCCGAACGCACATGCACAGCCATCGTTTCTCGCCAGTGAACGTTCATTGACAATTGTGGTAACTATGTCTAACAATAAATTCTGAGGCAAAAAGTAGCTCATTTTAATTTCCTCTCCCGTTTTCGTAGTTCTTTAACTTTTTGAATTAAAACAAATGCAATCTTTACTATTGAAATGGCCCTCGTCATAGGTTTATTGGAAGCAATAACACGATAAGGGAAATCATTACAAAATTTGATTTATTATTCAGATTATTTGATCGATTACATGCTAGAACATTTTGCAATAATTATTTTCGAACTGGCAATTAATTGGCAGAATATAATAATAGATTAGATCGTTTCCTCGTGAAGCAATATATATTTGGAAAAAATAGTACGAATTTAGAAAGTTTTACGAACTGGATACATTAAACAATAAAAAGCCTACGAATATTAAATTTTAAAAATAGTACATTGAGCGCACTATTTACTGCAGTTATTTTGCGTGTTTTAAAAACTAGTTGATCATTTGTCATTTGAAGAAGGGTTTTTCTACGAAATGTTACGTTATATGGAACCAGCCATCAGCTGAAGCTAAAGGTAAGTTAGATGTGCAATTTAATATGTGCGAGAGATTTGGGAAGATCTTTGTGATCGGTTTTCGGACAGAAATTTGGCTGTAAAGGGGTCAAAGTTCAATGATTTGACCTTTGAGAACCCTACAAAACTCCTCCGACAATTTGGGGTCTAAACACTTGAAATTTTAGATATAGGTTCCTTGGACATGGATCTAACTTAATAATTTCATTTGAGCCCGAAACAAAAAATGTTAAGGGGGTCATAATAGGGATCAAATTTAAAAAAAAAATCACCGTTTTTTTTGTTTTTTGTTTTTATTTGTTGTTGTTGTTGTTGTTGTTGTTGTTGTTGTTGTTGTTGTTGTTGTTGTTGTTGTTGTTTGCTCAGTATACACCTAAAATTCACCCGGGCAACACCGGACAGAAATGCTAGTATATATATATATATAAAGCTGAACGTCTGTGTGTGTGTGTGTGTGTGTGTGTGTGTGTGTGTGTGTGTGTGTGTGTGTGTGTGTGTGTTCACTAATAGGCTCCTATATGATAGACTATTTTTAAAAAAATGATTACATATAATGATAGAAGATGTACGGAGGATAAGGAATAGGTATTTTGATCTGGCAGAATGATGGTTCATAAAAATTGTGGGGTCTGCGTTCGCACCTAGCCCGCAAAGTATGGAAATAAAAAATGAATAAAAGACGTTTACAAGGGTTTTTGATATAGACGTACATAATAATACTTTGATAAGTATGTTTTAACTTAAATAGGGATGGTATAATAAAATCGTGGCTCTGCGTTCGCGCCTGTACTCCATGGAAATATGGCGCAAACAAAGACTTTTCATATCTATTTACGTAAGTATACTTTGATAATTATGTTTCAGTTTGAAGAAATATGGTATAATACAATTATTGGGTGTTCGTCCCCGCCTGACCTCCATAGAATGTAAATATGTCACAAAGTTTAACAAGGTTTTTAAAAGGGGTGAGGGTCCACAATAACACCTTAACTTTAATCCTAATTCGCGTTAGCTTTTATTTATTTATTTTTTAGTTGAATCATATTGTGTCGAATAAATTCACGTTCTTATTAAAGTTAAAGCCAAAAAAAGTCGGAACTTTAGACAATCCTCGACACAAATTTTGCATAACTCTGTTTTTTCCTTCTTCACTTGCACGTGGCACTCTTTCGAAAATAGATAAATAGATAAATAATAAAAAATAAGAACCTTACTTGTTATCGTGTCAAAAGAAGGAAAAATCCTGCTTACGTGATTACGTGTCTTTTTAAAAACATTGACATAACCTTTTTATTTTTATTTATATATCTGTTTAAGCTTTTTTTGTCGGTGTACTAGAAGGAATTCAGTTGATTACAACCCTTTCTGCGTGTTCTTTATATTACAATAGTACAACCCTGAATCCGACGGCGCAATACTACACCGTTCAATACTGTATTCACTGCTATTTTCATTTTTTTTAGGGAGTTGGTTATTTTTTTGTTTGTTGTTCGTTGGTTTGCTTTGCGCTCGCGCGGGTACTCGATCGATTGAAACATACTTTTTTAGGGATGGTTTTCTCAATAGCCTTACTATGCCACTGCTGGTATTATAGAAAGGAGAGAAGCTGTTTCGTGGGAGTGTGTTCCACGGATGAGAAGTTCTTAGAAAAAAACAACGAAATGTGCCCGATGAACAGATAGAAAACAGGTAGAAATTTATTTTGAAAAAAAAACTTACTAGAAATGTGCGGAACAATTTTTGCCAAAAAAAAAAAAACAGAAGTAATAAGAACATGTTCTTTCAACCTAGCATCTCCGTGGCCGACGCACACCTCGGCAGATGTCGTATAATGGTAGACATACTGGCAGTTATGGCTAGTGCAATATATAGAATTGGAGCTCATTGTTTTTAGATTAGAAGTTATAAGCATAAGCAGGCTGTTTGCTTATAAAACAAAAGAACGTGCCACAATAAAATTAGAGAGACGAGTCTAACAGGCAGAGTAACAGTTGCCATGGCGTGATGTGGATTGCCATGTCAGAGAACGATTCGTGGAACGCGATTTTAGGGAAAAATGATTCAGATGAGTTAGCAGAGAGCCGAGAATGTGGATCAACTGAGCTCTCATGAGGGCGATGAGGTAAAAATAAATGTCGACTAAAACTATAGCAAAATAGAGATCCCCACCCTCCTTCTAAGGATAAGAAAGGATGACGCAACTTCGACCGTGGAAAATCATTGTAACTGAATAAAACCCATTTGTCCAGAAAGAAATGAGACTTGCGTTGTTATACCGTGAGGGCTTTTGGCCTCAGATGCGATGGACTGGGAGACATGGCCACGAGGCACAAAAGCATGATATAAAATTTACATTCGGTTAAGTTTTTTATACTCCCCCAGAATGGTTGATGTGACGTAATTGTGAACATTAGCACAATGCAATACACACATATACACATGCGCACCATTCATCGAAGTCACATACACTTTATCATTAATAAAAAAAAAATCTTCATGGGTAAGCTGATAAATTTATTTAAGGAATAATGGACTTGGCTAGAAACTATAAATATAGTTCCATCTGTTGTATATAAACACTTCCGGGCATCGTCGAGTCACCTAAGAGAGGTGATGATTATTATTATTATTATTATTATTATTATTATTATTATTATTATAGAGATGTAGATGTTTTGAATGTAAAATATCCAGTAGAGAAAAGGAAATGTTATTGAAACGGATTAGATATTTTAGAATAATAAAATATTATGTTAAATATATGTATAACAACTTTGCAATTTTAGAAAGAATAGCAAATAGAGTTTAGTATCAAAACAATGACCTGGAATAAGGGCTGGCCTCGTTGTGTGACGTCATAGAGAACAAACAAAGAAACAATTTTGATATATTCGGCCGAAGAGTTAGGTAGAGTTGAGTTTCAGTCTGAGAATAAGGCTAGACGGAGTTTAGGCTCCAGGGTTGGTCTTTTGACGTGCCGGGAAATAATGTACGCAGTATAATATAATGTAGGCAGTAAGAAGCGTTCTATACTCCGGAAAGGGATGCAGCCGTGAAATAAACGTATATATATATATATATATATATATATATATATATATATATATATATATATATATATATATATAAATTACACAGTGATCACCACTCATCAAGGCCCGGAAGCCACTCAGGGATAAGGGTTATTGCAAGTACATTACGTTAGTGTGGAGATTTGATGAAGTGTTTACTTAAGGGGGCGGTTCATTAGGAATTTGTTAACGTTGGACTTAAAAACATCCTAGTTGTAGTCTGGTGGGAAGCAGGCAGACGGAACAGAGTTCCACAGGCGTGCAGTTCTAAGAAAGAAGCTTTGTTCATGGAATCCACGTTTTGATTTAGGCACAGATATAGAGTGGGGGAAATTTTTCACAGTGGATTCAGCTAGACGGATGTCTTTCGTGAAAGATTGGCGAGAGGGGGGGACCAGAGATTGGAGTTCAGACGAGCACCTGCCATGAAAATAACGATAAAACAAGGATAGGCTCGCAACGTCTCTTCTGTGGGAGAGAGGTTGCAGGGTAGAGAAAAGGGCATCCCCCACTAAGCCACGAAGTCTATTTTGTACTCTGTCAAGGCAGGGTAGGCTGTTTTTAGCAGCTCCTGCCCAGATATGGCAACAGTATTCCATCCTTGGACGTACTTGGCTTTTATATAGATAGAGAATTGCATCAGTAGTGAGATATCTTCTGGAGCGGTAGAAGGATCCCACCATCTTTCCAGCGACCTTGGCAACAGACTTGATGTACGTGTTCCATTTCAGATCAGGAGTAAAGGTCAAACCCAGAAGCTTGTCAAAACACGGGGCCTCACCCAGACGAGAGCCATCCATCACAATTGATGCCAGCTGGGGATCAGAGCGTTGATGATGTAAGGATAGGAGTTTGGTTTTGGATGCATTAAAGGTAATCAGCCACATCTTCCCCCACTGAACCACGCGCTCGAGATCAGAGGAGAGAGAATCAGAGAGAACTTTGTCATTTACAGCCTTTGATGTGTTGCCGTAGATGGTGGTGTCATCAGCATAGATGTCAACGAATGATTTAAGTATGTGTTTAGGGAGGTCATTGATGTAGATCAGGAAGAGAGTTGGGCCCAGGATTGACCACTGAGGGACTCCAGCATTTATATTGTAGGCCTCCGATTTTTGTCCATCTACCACTACTCTTATGAGCCTATCGGAGAGAAATGATTTAATGATTGAGAAAACATTTCCAGTTATACCGTAGCTGTAAATCTTGTGAAGTATACCCTTATGCCATACCTTGTCGAAGGCCTTTGATATGTCAAGAGCAATTGCCCTAGAAAGGAAGCCTTTGTCAAGAGATTCACTAATCATGTGGGATATAACCGTCAGCACATCTGCGGTAGATCTTGCAGAGCGGAAACCATATTGTGTGTCACTAAGAAGGTTATTCCTGCTGAGGTTGTT
The DNA here is from genome assembly GCF_053919585.1 of Euprymna scolopes. Lineage (NCBI taxonomy): Eukaryota > Metazoa > Mollusca > Cephalopoda > Sepiida > Sepiolidae > Euprymna > Euprymna scolopes. The sequence continues at coordinate 83,387,512 of NC_136518.1, forward strand.
GACTATTTCTCTGTTTAATATGGATTCCAGCAACTTGCTCATAACACACAGGAGACTTATTTGTCTGCACTAAGAGGGAGATGACTTATCACCTGAATTCTTAAATACAGGGCAAACTGATGAGGTCTTCCAGGGAGTCGGAAAGCACTTCTCCTTAAGGCAGCGCTTAAATAGTTTCGTAAGTATGGGAGCAAGTTCTGGTTGAAGCTTTTTTAACACTATAATTGGGATGCCATCAGGGCCAGTTGCTTTACTGGAATCTAGGTTCTTGATTAGCTTGGAGACCTCATGCACGGATATTTGTATGTTACCTTGCTTGTTCTGTGTTATCGGGTAAAACTAGCTGCCAATATATATATATATATATATATATATATATATATATATATAGATATATATATATATATATATATATATATATATATAGTAATTTATAAAATATATATGGCGATTAAGCTACACTGAATATTCTGTGTTTCATCCAACTATAGGATTCGTCAGGCTTATGCGCATAAGCCTGACGAATCCTATAGTTGGATGAAACGCAGAATATTCAGTGTAGCTTAATCGCCATATATATTTTATAAATTACTAACTAGCTCTACCTACGTATTGAGCACTTTTGAAGTAAATACTTAAAGTTTACGCATAAATCTATACTTTCGTATAGTAAATTTATGTGAATAAATGAAATAGTTTTATATATATATATATATATATATATATATATATATATATATATATGGTAGAAAGAAAAGGGTATATACATAAATATATATACATATATAGCGATAGATAGATGTGTAGATAGATAGATAGATAGATAGATAGATAGATAGATAGATAGATATGTGTGTGTGTTTGTGTGTCTGTGTGTGTGTGTTTGAACATTGTTAATTTACATATCTTAGCAGCAGACGAATAGTGTAACGGTTAGGAACGTCGCTGAGCGTCGACTCGAAGGCAGTCGAGTTTCAAACCTAGCTTGAGGTAGTTGCTTGTCTAGTAGCACTGATGAGCTGTGATACAGCGAAACAGCATTGTGTGTGGATGATTATATATATATATATATATATACTAGCAGAACTACCCGTCGTTGACTGGGCTCAAAAACAGCCTACAGAAAATGGACTGTGATTGATGAAAGTATGATAGGGAAAGGAGTGGCTGGTTAGTTTTAATGCATCTAAAACCAAGCTTCTCTCTTTACATCATCCACATTCTGATCCACATCTGGCATCAATTGAAATGAATGGCTCTCGTCTTCAGGAGGCCTCAAGTTTTGACAAGCTTCTGGGCTTGACCATTACTCCTGATCTTAAATGGAACACGTACATCAAATCTGTTGCCAAGGCCGCTGGAAAAATGGTGGGATCTTTCTATCGATCCAGTAGATATCTCACTGCTGATGCAATTCTCTATCTATATAAGAGCCAGGTACGTCAAAGGATGGAATACTGTTGCCACATCTGGGCAGGAGCTGCTAGAAAGGACTTGTCCTGCCTTGATAGAGTTCAACATAGACTTCGTAGCCTCGTAGATGTCCTTTTCTCTTCCTTGCAACCTCTATCTCACAGAAGAGATGTTGCGAGTTTGTCTCTGATGTATCGTTATTTTCATGGAAAGTGTTCGACTGAGCTTCAATCTATGGTCCCCCCTCGCAAAACTTTCACAAGAAACACTCGTCTAGCTGTAAACACTATCAATAATTCCCCCACTCTTTATCTGTGCCTAAACCTAAACGTAGATTCCATGAACAAAGCTTTTTTATTAGAACTGCACGCCTGTGGAATTGTCTTCCGTTTTCCTGCTTTCCGGCTGACTACAATATGGTTGTCTTCAAGTCTAACGTAAATAAGTTCTTGATGAGCAGTTCCATATAAGTTATCAAATTTAACAAATTTCCATTACTAATGATTATTATATTGTCCAATTTCTACTGTACACTCTTTAACCCTTATCCTTGAGTGGCCTCTTGGCCTTGATAATGAGTTGATACCTATGAAAAAAAAAAGAAAAAGTCCAATGTGAACAAGTTCTAATTGAATCGTCCCCCTAAGTAATCCAAGTTTCAAAATTCCCACTGTTTACTATGCTAAAATCACAATGACTAATGTATACCTATTAACCCTTATCCTCGAGTGGCCTCTGGGCCTTGATAAGTGGTGACACCCTTGTAAAAAAAAAAAGGTTATGAAAAGGAGTGGGTTGTAAAGAGATAGGTTTTGATATTCAAAAATTTTACCCTAAGCAAAATATGATGAAAGTAAAGATAATGTTTGCGAAAATATATTTTTTATATCAACTGTGTTTCCATTCGTAGCCAAGAGTGACCAACAAAATGATGTTTCCTTACAAAGAGAAAATGTTATATATATAATAATATAAATATACAAGAAATAAATGTTACCATAGTCAATAAAAGTTACTTTTATGGTAGAAAAGTTCATTGATTTGTATTTTTAAGTAGTTTGTAAAAAAATTTTTTTTTTCAATTCACGAACCGGTTTTACAAAAATCAAAATGGCAGCGACTTTGAAATGGAGAGCTCCGTTTTCAATTTGAAGGAAGGGCACCTGAGCATTTTGTGTTAACAATTTAAGAGAGTTCCGTCAACGTAAGGAATATTTATAAACATATTTTAATGTTTTCCGTTATTTTGTGCTTGAGGAATATTCGATTATGGCATGTGTAGTTTATATAAAAATTCATTGAAGTAGTTATTGCTTCAAATTTCGTTTTAATTTTGGTTCGCTGCAATTATGTCAAGTAAAGAGCATTAAAAACTATTTCAAAACAAAAAAAAAATATGAACTGAACTTTTATTGACTATGGTAACATTTATTTCTTGTATATTTATTTTTTCGGGTAGTCGTTTGTTGGCTTTTCTGCTAAACACTCTTACTAAATAATATCGACGAAATATCGAAAAACAAAGAAACAAAAACAGTATTGAAAAATAATGAAGCTTTACTTACTTTAGTAAAATAATCCGAAACAGCAAAATGGGATATTAAAAAAGTAAACACGTAATAACTTTAGTTTTTTAAAGCAAAGAATCGATATCAATAAGAATAAGAAGAAAATTGCGCCCTTTTCAAGCAGAACAGCTTCGTTTCAGTTTTACAGTATTGAACAGTGTAGTATTGTACCGTCAGATTCAGGGTTGTACTATTGTAATGTAAAGAACACGCAGAAAGGGGTTTAATCAACTGAATTCCTTCTTGTACACTGACAAAAAAAGCTTAAACAGATATATAAATAAAAATAAAAAGGTTATGTCAATGTTTTTAAAAAGACACGTAATCACGTAAGCAGGATTTTTTCTTTCTTTTGACACGATAACAAGTAAGGTTCTTATTTTTTATTATTTATCTATTTATCTATTTTCGAAAGAGTGCCACGTGCAAGTGAAGAAGGAAAAAACAGAGTTATGCAAAATTTGTGTCGAGAATTGTCTAAACTTCCGATTCTTTTTTTTTTTTTTTGCTTTCACTTTAATAAGAACGTGAATTTATGAGGTGAATTTATTCGACACAATATGATTCAACTCAAAAAAATAAATAAAAGCTAACGTGAATTAGGATTAAAGTTAAGGTGTTATTGTAGATCCTCACCCCTTTTAAATTTTGTTAAATTTTGTGACATATTTACATTCTATGGAGGTCAGGCGGGGACGAACACCCAATAATTGTATTATACCATATTTCTTCAAACTGAAACATAATTATCAAAGTATACTTACGCAAATAGATATAAAAAGACTTTGTTAAAGTTTGTGCCATATTTCCATGGAGTACAGGCGCGAACGCAGACCCCACAATTTTATCATACCATCCCTATTTAAGTTAAAACATACTTATCAGAGTATTCTTATGTACATCAATATCAAAAACTCTTATAAACGTTTTTTTGTTTTTTTTCTCCATACTTTGGGGGCCAGGCGCGACTGCAGACTCCACAATTTTTATGAACCACCATTCTGCCAGATCAAACATACCCATTCCTGATCCTCGATACATCTATCATTATATGTAATCATTTTTTTTTAAATAGTCAACCATATAAGGGTCTATTCGTGACCAGACACACACACACACACACACACACACACACACACACAGACGTTCAGCTTTATAATATATATATATATATATATATATATATATATATATATATATATATATATATATATATATAATTCGCATCTTGGCGTTTCCTTCGAACGAGAAAATTTCGGCAGCTTGGCAACATGCAAGAAGCATTTAACGTAGAAAGAAAGGGAAGCAAAGTATATGCCTTATCTCAGCACCTCGCCGCAAGAATATATATATATATATATATATATATATATATATATATATATATATATATATATATATATATATAAACGTATACATTTTGTTCAAAGGACTTTCCCGTGTTAAATGAACTGCATTTATATATAAACACCGACACCCACGCATTATACACGCATTCACACTCGACAATCACAGATACACCGTTAGTAATGTATAGACGACACAGACACGTTTACATATAGACTCGTTATACCAGTGGCTATATAATACATTTAACACATTATTTGGTAGTCAATTTGTGGCAATTATGGCCATAGAATCATGACATGTACTTCTGTAACATACTTTTGCTAAAACACCTATACCGGTCTACAAGCTTACAAATATACACATAAACGCCCACGACGTCAGCCGAAACAAACATTTTTATTCAATTTCTCCTTACAGAAAAATCCCTTTTCGTTCACCGGAATGTTCTCGAACTCTTTGAATATTTATTCTTTTCGATTTCTTTGTTTTGTATTGTTTTCAATGGCCAATAAAAAAAAAAATATTAGTTTGTTTGAATAGGCGTTATCATCCTTGGAATTGGTGTTGCTTTTCCCTCTGCAAATACAAATGGAGTTAATTGTACGGAAGACTATAAAAATAACAAAACAATATAGAAAGTGCCGACCCATTCACTGAAAGGGTGTTTTCTTTGTTTTATTCTGTTATGAAACCAAAGAGGCAGCTGAACGAAGGGCAATTACACATGGTCGGCGGCGGAGAAAGAATGCTGAATTAATGTTGCGTTCGTGATTTAATAATTTACTCGGCTTTGAAGCATTAATCAACGCTTAGAAATCTCAGGTGGCGAAATGATAAACGGAAGTACTTTGCCAGGTATCGTAAAATTACCAAACATCATTTACTTTTGACAGGTGCCACGGATATATTCCCTCGTTGTATGAGCGCAGCGGCTCTCTCTCTCTCTCTCTCTCTCTCTCTCTCTCTCTCTCTCTCTCTCTCTCTCTCTCCATATATATATATATATATATATATATATATATATATATATATATATATAAATTCAGGTTTGAGATGTTCAAAAATAGGAACTAATAAATCGTTTCTTTTTTTTTTTTTTTTTTTTTTCTATGGCGTCAAATGGTTCAGGGTCGCCTGACGAAGTCTCATTGACTGAAACAGATAGCTGTTTGTAGCGACGAAATGTAACTGTTTACCCTCGAATAAATAATATATATATATACATATATATATGTATGTATATTTATATATATACATGTATATCTATGTATTATGTATGTATGTATGTATGTATATACCGTACAATCACGTTGACATATCCGTTCCCACCAGATCATCGAAGTTAAGCAACGATAAGTCTGATCAGTACCAAATGGGTGACGATTTGGGAAGGTTAGGCGTTATATCTACCGCGCTGAGACAGGAATTTCCAGGTTGGTATTTAGTAACGCGTTTAATTCACTGCAAGAGATGCACCTTTAGTCTTCGTTAAGACGTGCATCTAGGAGAAGGAACCCCCTGAGGTCTACTGTATGCTCTGTCTTGTGGCAGCCATTGCAGCGACAAAGATTAGCAGTTGTACCAAAAAGTGTGGTTGATTTTACACAAAGCCTTCGTTACTATAAACAAAACACTTGTGGATTTTAAAACAACTTAGTTGTTGTGGTGGAGCTCATCGAAATTGACGGCAGGCATGATATATATATATATATATATGTGTGTGTGTGTGTGTGTGTGTGTGTGTGTGTGTGTGTGTGTGTGTGTGTGTGTGTGTGTGTGTGTGTGTGTTCTAGTGAAGTGGTATACCATAAAAAGTTTTTAAAGCTCTAGTATTGCACTATCAGTCTTTCTAAATAAACTTTATGTTATTAATATCTATATTTTAATACAAAATTGTAAGATTTTTATGCAATAATATATATATATATATATATATATATATATATATATATATATATATATATATATATATATATATATATATTGTTACATGTTTCAGTTTAGAGGCATTGTACATGCAGGATATATAAAAAGATAATAAAACTCAGAGTTTAAAGAAAAATAAAAAGTATTTATTGTAATAAAAATAAAGAAACAAAACTATTTACAAATAATCTAAGGGAGATAAGCAAGTTTTTATTTCAGTTTAGTTTACGTTTAAAAGGACAGAGTTATTGAGAATTAATAACAATTTTTTTATTGGTCAGAGAGAAGGTCAAACTATCTTTATGATTACCAAATGTTCAGGGTTTTGTTTTTTAGAGTGTTTGTAATTGATTCTTTCGATCGGATTTGGATCCTAGGAAATATTGGCCGGATTAATCTAGTCAGAATCTGACGACCTCGAGCGACTGACTCATTAACTGACTAACTCACGAGTTAACACTATCAGCGCTCTTTTATAGTTTTGACGAATGGAAAGTTCCAGAAACTCTTCAAATGGAACATCATAACTTAGAATATTCCAGAAAATCTCGAAAAAGAACATGTTTATATTCTATAATCAGAACACTTCAGAAACTCTTAAAAAGAACATTTTTATATTATAATTTTAATGTAATGTTTATAATAGCAATGATTATACATTTTTAATCTTATAATAAGACATTGTAATATCTTCATGATTTTATGAGGCGTGATTGAAAAGTCATCCCCTATTTTTGTAATTCATTTATGAATCATATATTTTTTACAAAAATTAAACTCTAACATCATACATAATGTTTATTTCAAATCCGATAATATTCCCACCATCATTCGCCTATATATAGCAATAAATCCTCCAAGAAACTATTGGGAAATAGCAGTGTTTTCAGCCATTCACTTTTCTGGAATATGGTTAGGTCGACATAGACCACATGAGTGGTCTATGTCGACCTTACCATATTCCAGCTAAAAACTCTGATTAAACACCATTTTTTTTTCTTTGGAGTTGCTTACATTTTACTCTAAGAAGGCAACGACTTTTAAAAGAAAGACGACGACGAGAAATGATTTCTGCCATTTCACAAGAGTTTCTACTGCACGTTACTAATACAGCACTCACCATATGCAATTTGAACCGGCTTCCTCCAAAATAGGGAGTTTCGTGGGAGTATGAAATTGATAAGCGGTTCCCAGTCGTATCCCTTTAGGGGATATGCCGATGTTTTGTTTTTGCAGCTTTTGCATGGAGGTGTCAACGTTCTCCTACATATAGTTCCTGCTATTCCCAAACGGTCAAGCATCTTGTACCGACAAAGCTAAACCTTGTTTAACTCCGGTGATCCAACGAAAACCGATGTGTCAACGTGGTTATGCCGTATAAGACTTTCTATGGAGATCAATCTAAGACACGGAAAGAATTTCTACCAATTGATGCCATTCATAAAAAATATGATTCATATATAAATTACATTTATAAAATAGGGAGTGACTTTTCAATCACCCAATATATATAGTTATATAAGCCCATATATATATATATATATATATATATATATATATATATATATATATATATATATATATATATATATGTAATTATACTGCCACTAATACGAAACTAAAACTAACCGTAACATTTTTGCAAGGTTGCGTAAGTATACTTTGATAATTATGTTTCAGTTTGAAGAAATATGGTATAATAAAATTATTGGGTGTTCGTTCGCGCCTAACCTTCATAGAATGGAAATGTGTCACAAAGTTTAACAAGGTTTTTTAATATAGATCCACAGAATATTGTGATAATTGTTTTAGTGTGAATAGGTATGTTATAATAAATTATGGGGTTTATCTATTTTTACTTTCATCATATTTTGGTTTGGTTTTAATATCCCCAAATTCGAAGCTATCTCTTTACAACCTTTCGCTTTCATAACCTATCATACTTTCATAAATCCATTTTCTGTAGGCTGTTTTTGAACCCAGTCAACGACGGGTACTTTTGCTAGTATATATATATATATATATATATATATATATATATATATATATATATATATATATATATGTATATATATATATATATATATGTATGTATATATATATATATATATATGTATGTATATATATATATATATATATATATATATAATATTTTTGCAAAAATCAAGACAACAAAATATAAAATAAGATATTACATCATTTTTTTTAATTCCAAAAATAGCTACTCTTCATACATTAAAATACATTCAGAATCCCTATTTTAAGAGACCATTAAAATATATTCATAATCCCAATTTTAAGAGACCATTAAAATATATTCATAATCCAAATTTTAAGAGACCATTAAAATATATTCATAATCCCTATTTTAAGAGACCATTAAAATATATTCAGAATCCCAATTTTAAGAGACCATTAAAATATATTCAGAATCCCAATTTTAAGAGACCATTAAAATATATTCATAATCCCAATTTTAAGAGACCATTAAAATATATTCATAATCCCAATTTTAAGAGACCATTAAAATATATTCAGAATCCCAATTTTAAGAGACCATTAAAATATATTCATAATCCCAATTTTAAGAGACCATTAAAATATATTCAGAATCCCAATTTTAAGAGACCATTAAAATATATTCAGAATCCCTATTTTAAGAGACCATTAAAATATATTCATAATCCCAATTTTAAGAGACCATTAAAATATATTCATAATCCCAATTTTAAGAGACCATTAAAATATATTCATAATCCATATTTTAAGAAAAAAAGCAGTTTGGATTCATCTCGGTCATGTTCATTTTATTTTATTTATTTATTTATTCGATTCCCTTCAAATTGAGTAAGTATCCCACTTTGGTATTTCTTATTTTTAGATGATATTTTTACAATTTTATATTTTTATATTCATTCAATCTTTTAATTTTTTTTTTATAATTATTTTTCCTCTCTGATTTATTTATTTATTTATTTATTTAATCCATCAATCTCTAAACTACACCTTTCAAATTTTAGTCTCTATTTGTATGCCCAGCTATTCTATTTTCAATTAGCCTTTGTTTCGTATAAATTTTTATTTACATGTTACGTTATATTGTTTTCCATTTTCGCTTTTAAATGTTATTTCTTAGGAAAATCTATAAATTAAAAGATTTATTTAAATAATTTTAGGTGATATTAATGCACACCTCATACTGGTTATGTAATAAATTTAAATGTTAAATCTATCATTTTTAACCTTATCTTAATATAAACATGATATTTTTGTTTTTAATTTTAACTATTCCCCTATCATTCATTGTAAGGGACATAACTCGATTTTACCCACATTTATCGATTCCAAATTTTTATTGAAATTCTTTTAATTATTTTTAGTTCACTATTTTGATTTTTCGTCTTTATTAATCCACAATGCTTAGTTTTAAACTTTTATTTCTCATATTATTTTCTTTATAAAAATCTAGTATAAATTTATTACTTGGTTTATATTAAACTTATATTCTGATTTATTTTAATCCATCATAATTTGTTCATCTCAATATTTTGCAATTATTTAATATTTGATTTCTTTTTTGTTCTATTGAAATGTCCCAGGTGTTAGTTCATTACCAATAACAATTATTAAATTCAAATTTAACTATATTTTCCTTATTTAGTTTATATTTAGTTTATTTTTAATAGGTGAAGTTAACGACGTACTACATTATTGATATTTTATTATTTTTATCTATTTTTATTACTACTTTATTGTACCATTCTAAATTCCTCTATTAAATTTAAATTTAATTCTATTTTCTTTATTTAGGTTATATTTAGTTTATTTTCTATATGTTAAGTTAACGACGATGCCTAAATTTAAAATTCTCTTACAACACTTGCATTTTACTCACAATATATTCCTTATTTTTTATATACATGTTATTTTAATCCGGTCTTAGGCGTGATAATAGGAAATTATTTCTATGTAGACAGCTTTGTATACCATCAAACTTTTTGTTTAAAATTTCTTCTTTAGAATTCACTATGTGGTATGACTCAAGCAAGCATAGATTACATCTTTTGGATTTACTAGGTTTATATTTTTAGCTTGATCTACTATTGACCATTTTAATTAAAAATTCTATTTCATTCTTACATAGTTCCATAATTCAATGCCTTAATGCAATCGTGTTTTTCTTCTCATTTTTAATATTTATTTTCTTGTCCTTACGTTTATCATTACTCTCATTCCAATTTAGTTTCTTCTTTGGTTAAATTATGCAATATACTTTCTGTATCTGTCCTTAAAATTACACCCAGTTCCCTCTAGGTATATCTTTTTACTATTATCTACCTTAGCTTCACATCGGTATACAATTTCAGAAATTAAACAATTGCCTTTCCATGGACATTCGTTAGGTATTCTACAGTTACATTTTTTCTCAATATAAAATTCTCCTTATCTAATCCTACTATTATTCACTATTTTGTTAATTTACCATTGTTTGAACCTATTATATTTTACTTAAATTTGCAGCGGTTGAGAATGAAAGTTTAACTGTGTTCTTATTAATTATTTTACTTAATCCATTAATGGAAAGCTCTTATCAATTATTTTGTAAAATTCTTTTTCTATATGTTAATACCTGCAAAAATACCAACAAACTTATTAAAGTTAGCATCTTGGCCACAGAGCGGAAACGCCGGAAATCTCTGCATAAAAGAAGCTCTGCTCATTTCCAAGTTACGTCCTGATCTAAATAACAGATCGGGCTTGGCTCACCATTTCTAATTTAAATCGCACCATTTTAATGACATACTAAGATATTTGGACCATGTACAGTTACAATACGGTACCACTCCTCCTCCAATAAATAACAATAAAATAATATTAAATCTCAATACAAGATCAATTATCTAAATAAAATAAATATCTATAAACAATAAAATATAACTGAAATAAATTATTACAGACAGACAAATAAGACAACTAATAAATGTGATTATAATTAAATGTATTTGTTTACATAGATGCGTGCACGTGTGAGCATACAGGGATGTTGATATAGCATCCCACCTCTACGAGTAAATTATCGGGACATAATCCTTTCCTTTCCCTCCCGCTCTTATATCACAGTGATTTTTGGCGGAAGTATGCACTCTTTTTATTAGATAATCTGAAAAAGTTTCTTTATCTGAATTTGAAATGTGATGAAGTGATAAATAAAACCAAACAGGAAGAAGGACGCCATTATTCACACCGGTAGAACGGTACCTCATTTCCGGTTGTGATCGCAACCGAGCGGTAATCCGTACCGCCTTTTCTCCGTTTCCTTTCATCTCTCTCTCTCTTTCTTTCTCTCTCTCTCTCTCGCTCTCTCTCTCTCTCTTTCTCTCTCTCTCTATATATCCTTCTCTCTCTCTCTCTATATATATATATATATCTTTATTTATCTATCTATCTATCTATCTATCTATCTATCTATCTATGGCACTCTCTTTGTCTATTTGTCTATCTATCTTTGTTCTTTTCTTTCTCTTCTTATTTTCTGTTCTCTCCCTCGCACACACACACATACACTGCCCGCTCTATCTATTTATCTTCGTCCCTTCTTTATTCCTCTTTCCTCCACCCTCTCTCTCTCTCTCTCTCTCTCTCTCTCTCTATCTATCTATCTATCTATCTATTTATCTCTGTTCCTTTTCTCAATCTTTGTCTCTCTCCCATTTTCTCTTTATCTCTCTATGCATCTATTCGTGTTTCTTCTCTCTCCCTCTCTCCTTCTCTCTCTGTCTCTCTCTCACTCTCTCTCTCTCTCTCTCTCTCTCTCTCTCTCTCTCTCTCTTTGCCACTTAAAATGTTTTGCATTGCGATTTTCTGTGTTCAATCAGCAAAGGAACGTGAATGTAACATATAATCTACGTTAAAAAAAGGTTTGAAATTTAATCAGGGTTGTTCAGTTATAAAAATGCTTTTAATTTGACATGAATTTTTTATTCATTTTCAGAAAATGTACAACTAACGTTGCCGTCTTGTATATCCCTGCCTCACCACTATCATCCCTACATACATTAGTGAAGAGGTTAAGAGACGAGGAAGAAAAAGAAAAGACGCAAGGGAGAAAAGAAGAAAAGAAAAAGGAAAGAAAGGAAGAATGAAAAGAAGGAAAAGAGGAAGAACGAAAAAAGGAAAACCATAAATAATCTTTTGGTGGTGATTCTAAAGCATGTCTTCCTCCTTCCTACTCCTCTCACCCCCACTCCCATTTCTCATCATAGCTTTTTTAGTTATTTACTATGTGAAGCTTTGAAAGTTGTATAGAAATAATAATAATAATAATAATAATAATAATAATAATAATAATAATAATAATAATAACAATAATGACAACAATAATAATAATAATGACAATAATAATATTAATAATAACAATAATAATAATAATAACAATAATAATAATATTAATAATAATAATAAAAACAATAATAATAATAATGATAAGAAGAAGAAGAATAACAACAACAACAATAACAACAATAATAATAACAATAATAATAATAACAACAATAATAATATTAATAATAATAAAAAAAATAATAATGATAATAATAAAAATAACAACAACAATAATAATATTATTAATAATAAAAATAATAATAATAATAACAATAATAATATTAATAATAATAATAATAATATTAATAATAATAAAAACAATAATAATAATTATAATAATGATAATAATAATAAGAATAACAACAACAACAATGATAACAATAATAATAATAATAATAATAATAATAATAATAATAATAATAATAATAATAATAATAACTTTAGGTTCCCTCCTCTCCACAGTAAATATTCATCCAAGATTACTAGTAGCTGTCACTCAACAGCATAGATTAAATCTCGCTGAGTGACCCTGACAACTCACACACTTTGAACAAGTGCGGGATGGATAAGAGCAACAATTTTTACTGGACGGGAAAGATTCTAACGAAAACAGCCATTTTAAAATAGCACAGGGCGTTGACTAGCAAGCAAGAAGGGAAAAAAGTCATGAATCCATTTTATTTGTTTTATCTTCTTTGATTATTTCTTTTGTCGTTATCATCGAAAGTTTAAATGCCCAGAATTTCTTTCAAACTACGAAAAAGTAACTAACAACACTGTCTTGATGTCACATTACAAATTCATGCGTAAATATGGGAGGGGAAACTTTTTTTTTATTACATTTTCATCCCAAACAAGGCACATTGCCACTTTGATTTAAGGGGCTACTATCAGGGACCTAAGCTACAGGGGTACTATGTAGGGAGTTGGGCAGCAAGATCTTAAGTTTTAATAGAGCTGCGGACTTAGTATAAGTAAATATTAATAAGTCCCTCTTACCTTTATTTTTTTATTTTAATTAATTTATTTTATTTTATATTTATTTTATTTATTGTTATTATTATTATTATTATTATTATTATTATTATTATTATTATTATTATTAATTTTTTTTAGTTATTTTATTTTATTTATTTATTTATTTATTTATTTGTCCTGTCGGTCTGTTTATGCCTTATGTATGTGTAGTAGTGCACGGTACCTCTATTATACATGAGAGCTTTACACTATCCCTGCGTCAGAACCACAGGTAAAAACAATTCTGGGTCTGGTGCTGCCACAAATACCACAATATGAAAAAAGTCCAATACAAATGATACAAATGGTGGGACCCAGAAGAAAGATCTGGGTGTCATGATCGGCAGGTGCTCTCTTGGTAGCCAGAATGTGGGACTCGGTCGTCATCCTGCGAATATTGGCCAACTTTTTAATTTCAGAAACACAAGTAACATGGACGCTGAACAGGTAAAAAAGAAAGTGAGACCAAACAACCAAGTAGAACCAAGGAGGAAGGAAAGACCGAGGAAGAGTACTGACCAGATTTCCACTGGATAAGTGTGAAGAGAACTGGTACCTTGGGGGACTTATTGCCACTCAAATTCCAGTGAAGACCAATAGCCACTGCTAACAAAAAATCAATGGCAAGCAGCTGTTGCGATAATGCAAATTTATTTGCAAATACTACCGAAAGAGGTGGAGACTACTGGAAATCTGGAGAGACCTGTTGTAACTCAGCTTCTAGGGAACACCACAGGCTTTTTTCAAGGAGAGATTCTTGATAACCTGTGTGAAAGCTCCTTGTGAGCCAATAACGATAAAATCTCAAAATGTATATAATTAATTTTACTCCATGCTTAGATATAATTATCTACTCTAATTGTAATAATGATAATTAAAAATAGAAAGAAATGGTGGATAAACAGGTTGGTAACTGCAATATTGATGATAATTTTTTTAATAATAATTATATTGATTAAGAATGGTAACAATATTAGGAAGACAGTGTTTAAAGTAAAACTCAAAAATCAAAATGTAAAGAATAATGAATTTTTAAAAATAGAAGATATAAACGGCAAAAAGATATAAAATTAATCAAAATAATTGATCTGAAGATTACATATATATATAAAAGTGAACGTGTCTGTGTGGCCGTCTGTGTGTCTGTGTGTCTGTCTGTCTGTGTACATTTCCCTACGCAATAACTCTGTCAATTTTTAGTCTACAGACTCGAAATTTGATATACAGGGTACTGGGATTTGGGAAGGTCTTTGTGATCTGTTTTCGGCCAGAAATTTGGCTGTTAAGGGGCCAAAGTTCAACAATTTGACCTTTGAGAACTCTACCAAACTCCTCACACAATTTTGGGTCTACAGACTTGAAATTTTAGATATAGGTATCTTGGACATGGATCTAACTTAATAACTTGATTTGAACCCAAAACAATAAATGTTAAAGTTAAAAAAATTAAAGTTAAAAAAATTTACCTTTTTTTTGTTTTTTGAAAAATTGACTTTTTTTTGTTTTTTGTTTTTTGCTCAGCATACACCTCTAAACACCTGGGCGACGTCGGGCTGAAATGCTAGTATATATATATATATAAATATAAATATAAATATATATATATATATATATATATATATATATATATATATATATATATATATATATATATATGTGTGTGTGTGTATGTGTGTGTGTGTGTGTGTGTGTGCGTGCTTTTTATTCATTTGCAGTAGATTCAAATAAAAAGAAAAATATTTCAGAGTTAGTCTTTAAATTTATGTTATATAACGGTGAATATTCTTTACTGTTTAAATTTATAATGTGCTTCGTGGTTGTGAGAGTGTGAAACTAGCCAGAGCTTAGAGTTGGCGATTTAAAAGTTATGGTTAAGAGTGC
Source organism: Euprymna scolopes (assembly GCF_053919585.1). NCBI lineage: Eukaryota > Metazoa > Mollusca > Cephalopoda > Sepiida > Sepiolidae > Euprymna > Euprymna scolopes. Next base: position 83,403,048 of record NC_136518.1, read on the forward strand.
TTTAATATGGTAGAGAAAACTATTGATTTCAATTAGAACAAAAACTTAAAATTAAAGTTTAAGTTTAGGCTGATTATTAATTCCATTTTCTTTGTTTTGGTTAAGTCGCATTAAAGGTGACAGCATTTCCATAGCATAAAAGTTGAGGAAAGAACAATGCAACACATGCAGATAATCTTAATTTTGTTGAATATTTCTATTAAGAGTAAACATTATTAAAAAAGTTTGAGGGAGACTTGATATGAGATATAACATGTATATGTCAGGTGCCAAAAATCACAGTGGATGAATATTTCAAGTATGTAGAGAAATTGCTTGAAAGTAAAGGATATTGTCATATGGGATGATTTTCTGGAGTAGTGCTGACAAAGATCGTGTAGTAATTAAATTAACCAATATTAAATTTTGTGGATGAAAACGAAAAGGTGCAATTTTGTGGCATCTTAGTATATGTAGTCTTAGAGGCGTGTTTGATAGGGACTTAAGGAGGAGGAGTATGTAAGTGATTAAAGGAGTTTTAAAGGGACTTTTAGTGGTAAAAAACATGCTTTTTTGGAGCTCTTTTTTCATATTACTCAAAAACTTGATATGTATGTCTATATAGTGGTTTTCCATGGTGCTGAAAGGAGCTGCTAGAAAGGACTTGTTCTGCCTTGATAGGGTTCAAAATAGACTTCGTAGCCTCGTAGATGTCCTTTTCTTTTCCCTGCAACCTCTATCTCACAAAAGAGATGTTGCAAATTTGTCTCTACTTTATCGTTATTTTCATGGCAAGTGCTCGACTGAGCTTCAATCTATGGTCCCCAAATGCCAAACTTTCACAAGAAATACTCATCTACCTGAAAAGACTATCAATAATTCCCTCCACTCTTCATCTGTGCCTAAACCTAAACGTAGATTCCATGAACAAAGCTTCTTTCTTAGAACTGCACACCTGTGGAACTGTCTACTGTTTTCCTGCTTTCCAGCTGACTACAATCTGATTATCTTCAAGTCCAACGTAAACAAGTTCTTGATGAGCCGTTCCACTTAAATTAACAAATTTACCGAATTTCCATTATTAATGATTACTATATTGTCCAATTGACTACTGTACACTCTTAACCCTTATCCTCGAGTGGTCTCTGGGCCTTGATAAGTGGTGATGCCTATGTAAAAAAAAAAAAAAAAAAAGGGTGTTATTTGTAATGCTTACAATTTATAGTTGTTTCTTGTTTCTTTTTAGGGGTTTAATCAAGAACACAAAAAATTGGATTTATAAGACCATAAATTCCAACTTGGATAGTCCTTTGGGGCCCGTGACATAGTGGATAGAGTCATGGAGTCGTTCTAGGTAAACATTGTCTGAAGATAGCGGTTTCAGTCCTTTTCAAAACAGGCCAAAGGATTAGACGACTAAAACGTGGTGAAACAACTATGGAACGCAGTAATTACTAGAGATGCAGTTACAAAACTCGTCATTCCTATTTCGTCATGGTTAATCACCTGAAAAGGGACATAAGATGAGTTGGCAAAAACGTAGTGAAGCAACCATGAAGATGAGGATAGAAGTCCGCAACAAAAAAAAGGAATACACAAATTATGAAGCCTCATCTCAAAGGTTTCCGAAAACAAAAAATAAAATTCTGTCTCGTTCTTTTCTTTCTTTTTTTTTTTTTACACGGGAATCACCACTTATCAAGGCCCGGAGACCACTCGAGGATAAGGATTAATGGGTATACATTAGTCAATGTGATTATAGCATAGTAAACATAAGTAGTGGAAATTTTGTAAATTGGATCACTTAGGGGGGCGGTTCATCAAGAACTTGTTTACATTGGACTTGAAGACAAATTGTAGTCAGCTGAAAAACAGGCAAACGGAAGACAATTCCACAGACGTGCAGTTCTAAGAAAGAAACTTTGTTCATGGAATCTACATTTAGGTTTAGGCACAGATAAAGAGTGTGGGAAATTATTGCTAGTGGTTTTGGTTAGACGAGTGATTTTGTGAAAGTTTGGCGAGGGGGGAAGCATAGATTGAAGCTCAGACGAGCACTTGCCATGAAAATAACGATACAGCAGAGACAGGCTAGCAACGTCTCTTCTGCAAGTACAGTACGTTAGTGTGGAGATTTAATGAAGTGTTTACTTAAGGGGGCGGTTCATCAGGAATTTGTTTACGTTGGACATGAAGACATCCAGGTTGTAGTCAGGTGGGAAGCAGGCAGACGGAACAGAGTTCCACAGGCGTGCAGTTCTAAGAAAGTTCTGGAATCTACGTTTTGGTTTTGGCACAGATAAAGAGTGGGGAAAATTTTTGACAGTGGATTCAGCTAGACTGGTGTTTTTTGTAAAAGATTGGCGAGGGGGGGACCAAAGATTGGAGTTCAGACGAGCACCTGCCATGGAAATAACGATAAAACAAAGATAGGCTCGCAACGTCTCTTCTGTGGGAGAGAAGTTGCAGGGAAAAGAAAAGGACATTCTCCACTAAGCCACAAAGTCTATTTTGAACATGGATTATTCCATTTAAACCTATTTTTTATGCATCCATATCTTAATGTTGGCACACAACGTTTGATCTCTGTGTGTTATTGTCTTTTTTAAACATCATCAGTGATCAGGGTGCATCTTTTTTATGTATCCCTCCTCTTGTTTTTACTATCTGCTTCCATTTTTATCGGCATTAACGTAATCCTTCCTTTGCGTTACATCTCATCACTCAGGACCCACACGTAGTGTAACTTAAGCTGGGGTTACATTTTACTTTAGTAATTCATAAAAACAAAACTGGAAATAAATAAATAAAAATCTGGGTCGGCCTTTTTTTTCTCTTTTTAACAAAAGCATTTATTTCCGTTACTCTCCCATCTCGAAACGACTTAAAATGTCTTTCGCTGCCACATGTTCATCTAACCTGGCTTGCGTTTCTCTTTCTTCCTACCGCATACTAGCCACAGCTGGCCCATTCTCGCCTTCATTTTAAAGGTTCGTCTCCTACGAAGTCGATTTTTTTCTCCTCCATCCACTTGGTGTCCTTTTTTTCTCTTTCCTCAGGCGCAAGCTGGAACACACTTGACAATTTGCATACGTGTTCAAACTCTGCTCCTGCTGCTGATATAATCGCTTGGCATCCATCCTTCGACTGCAGCTGATATTTTCGCATGCACTCATATGTTACAGTGAAACAACAGACATTTATTTTACAGATACTTTCCAGAATAATGCCTTGCCTCCTATTCAAAAATTTTCTCGTACTCCAATGTACTTAACAAGACTCTGTTGTGTCGAAAACGTGGTACTCTATCTTTGTTCAACCATGTTTAGGATGCATCTGTCCCGGTCAATCTCAGGCCATGATTATAACACGTCTATTTCTGTTTTTCTCACTATGACGTCACCTCGCCCCCAGCTTGGTCATTTGCACACAGCTATTGCTGCTTTTGTTATTGTCATACGTGCGTCCATACTCTGTTATATTTACCCTTTCTGCTCATCATAACATTTCTATTATGTTTTTGAATTATTTCGATGACGATTGGTAATTTTCAACATTTGTATTATTTAGACTACTGTTCTCATCTTTGGTGTTATTTTCGCAATGTTTCGGTTGACTTTACTTTAGACCTTCTTAAAATGTATCTTAATCGAACTTACGAATTTTTATGTCGAACTCAAGAAATTGTATTGAATTTTTAACAGAACTCTTTATTTAATGTAACGTTGTACATCTTTTTTAATAGACCAAACATGTTGTAGACTCCATCGCAAGGAACAGAGAAAGGAAAAAACTAAACTTACTGTTACTTTTTTTTAACAAAAGCCTTTATATCGGGTATTTCCAACAACACAGCTTTTTTCTAAATATTTAAAAAGTTCTTTTCTCCTTCTCCGGCCGCGTGTGACTTTTCATCCATATTGTGATGTTACCCATGTCTCGAACACAAGCTTCTCTCGTCACATCTTGAACACCACTACTTCTCTGCCCATATGTCCTTTTGTTTCTGTTGTGACATCACTTTGCGCAACCAGCTTTTCTTCTCTAACTTCATGCTGGCCATATGCCGGCTACAGCCAACCCATTCTCATCCTTGACTTTACATGTCCACTTTCTTCAATGTCCACTTTGTTTCTTTCGACCACGTGGTGCATTTTTCTCGTTTTTTTTCCTTTATCTTCTCGTGCACACTTCCTAATTTATATATGCGCGTTTTCTGGCTACTGGTGCTGTTAATCTATTCGCAAGCCAGCTATCTTTCACTGCTGCTGATATTTTCCCACGCTTTCAAATGCACTATGTCACACATAGTGAAAATTACGAATGTTCACAGGCAGCATCACGCAGAAAGAAGCTGGCCATTTCCGTTGATAGTACGATATCTCATTTCCGGTTACGATCGAAGCAAACAGAACTACAAACCTACCTTTCATTCTCGTGCGCGCTCGGGATGATGTGTGTGTGATACAATATTAAAAAAGAAATACTTTTAATCCTAAAACGAGAATGGTTTCTTGCGGTTTGAATCAAGGAACGCCAAAGTCGAATTTGAGTTGATCTGAATCTCAGGTGAAAGAAATTAAAATCCGAAGAAATGAAGAAAGAAGAATACTGAGAGACACATTTGATTAAAAACGGAAATATGCATTTTACAACTGAACGTAAGGAGTCTGATACGAAGAAACTGAAAACGTTGATGCTGTAAGCGAATCGAAATATTTCATGCGTTCACAATTGCAATTTTAATTTCTACTACTTTTATTTTGTTGACATTTATTTGTTATATAATTATTTTTTTTTTGTTTTTTTTTGTTGTTTTTTTGTTTGTTTTTAGCTACTTTTTCATTTTGTTGGCTATACTGCAAAAACTGCACATGTTCACTTCTTTCATTGAACTGTCACTGCGTTTATCTGCTTGTATACTTTTTCTAATGCATTGGGACATGTAAAGCCCCATGTGAACGGTGATAAACCAGACATAATAGACCACTTTAAATGCAACATTCGATGTGTTACTGCAAAAATACAGCTTAATTTAATGTGTAGAGTTGTCAAAATTTAATCTTTAGATTACTCCATATATGCACGACCATCGCCGGCCATATGCCTGAAATGATATTTGAATTATCACTACCAAATATATTTTTTTGCTCAGTTGGTAGAGTGCTTTCCTCGCATGCAGGAGGCTCGGGTTTCAAATCTCGGGTGCGGATATGTCTGACTGATGAGCCCAAATGAGGGCGAAATCCAAGTCTTAGACTTCCGGTTCGTTGGCTGACATGATTCTTGTGGCCTGCGGCGTTCTTTGAACTGTGGAAATAATTATATAGTCTCTCACATTCTGAAAATTTTATATAACATTTCCTGTCTGGGTCATTTTTGCCTTTAACATTTCCTGTCTGGGTCATTTTGACTTTTGTTTCCCTTTATTTTATATTTTATATTTAACTTTATCATCATTTTTTTTTTTCTCTCTCTTCTTTTTTTTTTCTTCCCAGATCTTTCTTATTTATATTTATGTCTCGGCAGTAGAGTGAAAAGCATATCTTATTTTTCTTTTATTAATATTATTGGAATTTTTCCTTTTTTCCCTTGTACACATTTTTGTGAATTATTCCATGGATTTCTGCCTTTGGATTATTATGGACCATCTTCTTCCAATTACGGGATTTCCTTGGATTTTACTTGTACAAATGGAAATTCTTTTAACTTTCTTGAAGTTTTACATTTGGATTTTACCGTCACTGGATTTTTTATCTTCCACCAGACTATCCATTCATGTGTAATCACCTTTTTCTTCACCATATTCCCTCTGCTTCACTTTTTTTGTTTTCAAGTAAGATCTTTGATTTACTTGTTGTTTCATCAAATACTTCTGCAGGCAAAATCCGATCCTGCATTTTGCTAATTCCTACCCTCTGATGAGAAGGAAAGTATTTCTTCGAAACTCCGCGGATTAAGGACTATCCATTTATCTAGTGTTTTCTTTTCCGATTAAACATGTTTTTAACTCATTTCAAAGTGTTTTTTAACATATTTTATTAACTGTTTGCTCGTATATATATATATATATATATACTGCGTCTATATATATATATTGCATCTATGTTACTATTTTATGGGGAGTGAAGGTATACTTTCTCTATTATAATTCGCGTAAAGATTTATAAGATTGGCATGTATCCCAATATGATAATACTAACTACCAAACGCTTAGATAAAAACACACAAGTTACGTCCTATCTAAAAAAAAAAAAACTTGATTTTTTCTTTTTTTTTACAAAGTTGGCTCCCAGGGCAATATTCAGCAAAACAAAATTTACTGTCACTTGATATGCTTTCAACTACGTCCGCCACACGCCGATGATTAAAACGCTTTTTTCGCTCGTGCCTAAAATAAAATCATGCGTCTGCAGCTGATAAAGGCTCAGATTTTCTGCGAGAAAATCAGCTGAAAAACAATCAGTCCACAATGACTCCATCTCCGCCCCATCCCCCACTTGGGGCTTCAACTCGCACACCCATGCTTACCCACTCTGGCAAAACAAATCAAAACTCTAAAATTATGTTAATAATTCTCCAACGTTCGAATTGTATGATTAATATCATCGATAGAACGATTTGCCCAAACGACTTTTTTTTTTTTTTTTTTTTTTCTCGTTGAACACATGATCTAGGCCCAACACGTCAGATGTATTTTACCGTCTACTTGGAAGGAAAGTTTCTAGCCTTTTTTTTTTATTTCAACCAGAATTCACCCATGCAAAATAATACCCATGACAAGATCGATATTATTTTGAAGTTTGACGTATCATAAGACAAATATCGAAAACTTGGCCAAAAATATTAATTCCTTCACTCTAAACTCGGCTGTTTTGTACAAGGAGGTGTCGATTTTTTTTCGCCAACATTTTAGCAGGTCATCTTCACCGTTAAATTGACTTTGGTTAATTTCAACGCATTAGACTTCCGATCGCATCATGGAGACATCGGCTAAGACGTCTGATTTTCTTTCACTTTCTTTTCCGTCTTTGCATCATGAGTTCAAGCCTGTCTATTACCACTTTTTTTTTAACACCTCTCTTTACCCTGGCTGCCTACTGTTGTTTTGATTCCCTCCCCACACTACTACCTTTTTGTTTTTACACCTATCTCCACATTCACGGGTTCGAGCCTGCCTGCCTACTACCACCTTTTTTTTTTTTTTTTTGCTCAATACACACCTTCAAAAACCCGGGCAATGCCGGGTACCCACGCTAGTAATCAACAGGATTCTTGTGAACAGAACACTCTAAGTTTAAAAAAAAAAAAACTATGAACAACACACGGTGCGATTCTTACTCTTTGCATCGTGACCCACATGATGGCGTATGGTAGCTCGACAAACAATGGATACCCAGTGTAAGAGTGCTTGCACATGGGATTTTTGTGGCAAAAGTTGCGCAATCTCTAACCACACTTCTTCTGAGTCAGTGTTAAATACCAGTGGCAAGTGTAGGTTCAGGAGGACTGGAAACAAATGCCAACATAAACAAAGAGCTTATACAGCACCTAGAATTCCCAAATGGTCACCCATCTGGTATTAGCCAAGCTCAAAGTTGCTTAACTTTGGTGATCTGTTGAGAACCGGTGTGTCAACGTGATTATGCCATATGGCAGATACAAAGCCACACACACACACATGAAAATGCCTACACTGTCAGCTTTGGAGTCTCGAGAATAGCTGAAAACTCGAAAATAAAACAAAATAGACGTCTGCCATATTACTGCCGTTTTGGCATTACTTACGTTTCAAATGTAACAAACGCTTTAAAATAAGTTAAAACACACAAAAAATACTTACGAACAATATTGGTGCAACTACTGGTTGAGCACAAATAACAAAAAAAACTTTTGATGAAAGTGTGATTGTGATAAAATATTTTTAAAAAGGAGGAAATAAGTTTATCAGCAAAACAATAAAGATGAAGTTGTTCACCAACGCACACAAAAGGGAGCTAAAGTAGGATCGTTAATCAAGGTGGGAAAGACAAAAGAGCGGACATAAAGTATACATATTTAGATTTGTTTTAGGAATGCCGATAAGTTTTACGACAGTTTAATGCCAGTCTTGGGTTTGCAACAGTTGAGGTCAATGTCCGGTTAAGGACAGATTTTTTAGCTTATTATTTTTTTATACTTATGAACCCGTATAACCACTACAAATGTGATGGACGACAACCCGGCTATCAGAGAAGACAAAAGAGACGACCACGGAAACAACGTTGGATGATTGTCCAGTAAGAGGGAGTGTACGTGGCCCTCGTACAATACCCAAAGATATTCTCGTCATCCAAAGTGGACTCTATTATAATCAGGAAGCATGGCACGAATCATACTACTTAACCTTTCTGTTTAAACATTAATTCAAACCAAAAATTAGGTTCAAAGAAACAGTTTAAGGATGTTAGAATACTGGCGCCATTTGTATGCCTATTCCAGGACACCATGGAGCCGCTGAGCAGAGCAAAGGTTTTTCACAGAGCACTAACAAGATAATTTCTAAAATAAATATGAAAAAACATTAATGTCAAATTTTTACTTATATTTGTTCATTTGTTGTTCCTGATCGTGATTTGACTATATTTTTGTGTTTATAATCATTTTTTCGTTTTGCTTAAACAAAAATTGTTACAATTTTTGTTTATTTATTTTTTCTTTTTTCATGAACCATCCTGAAACTTTTTACACCTGTAGTTATCTATCATATCTTTTTATAGTAAAAAAAGATCAACAACTAAATGGTTGCAAAAATTTAATTTTTTCATATAAAACATTTGGTATTCTTTAAGAAACGTCTTCTGGAGCCACTCAGCCTCACTCACAGACCCTAGTGCTTCGTCGAGCCAATCATGGGAAACCCTGTATTAGACTATCCAATCTAAAAAAAAAAAAAAAAAAAAAGTGCAGAAATTATCTGAGTGCTATAAAACAGTTCTGAAACACCTGGAAAAAAAGATTCGTAAAATTTGGAGTCAAAAGGAGGATTGCCTCCATCCAATGCACAACGCTGATGAAAAATTAAGTAAAATCATCGAGTGCACAAACTAACACACATAAACGACTAAGTAGATATAAGCTAAAATAGAAATCGATCAAAACCCTAGAAATAACATTGGACAAAACCAAAGATTTGGAAACTACCAGAAATTCCATAATCTGACACTCCCTGCCCTCACACACACGCGCGCACACCATGAAGAGTTGAGGAAGATGGAAAGAGCAAGAAAGGAGGAAATCACTAAACAAACTGTTTCTAGAATGTTGCTGATTGCGGGGGGGGGGTATTGCCATTCAAATTTCAAAGAAAACTAATGATCGTTGCCAGCAATAAATCAACGGCTGTTGTGATAATGCAAAATGGTTTATAACAGTTATCGAAATGGATGAAAAGAGCTGGAAATCTGAGGAGACTCAAACTCCAGGGAACACCCCTTGTTGTTGCTGCAAGCGAGCAATCCATGATGGTGATTCGTGAAAAAACTCCAAGTGAGTAAAAAGAAGGGAAAATGAAAGAAGAGTAAATACAAGAAAAAGAAGAAGAAGAAAGAAAGAAGAAGAATCGGATACTTCCTCCCCTTCCCCTCCCCCAATAAAACGCGCTGACACAAACACGAGTTGGCAACAGAGAAAATAGTTGTGATCAGTCTAGGACGACGGAAAGATCGAGATAGGAGAGCACCATGCAGACTTCCACTAGAAACGTACGTAAATTACTGTAATCATAGCTAGGCTTGTTACCGCTTAAATTTCGGAGGATCCAAATTGTCGTTACCAGCGAGAACCCAATGGTAAAAAGCTGTTTCGAGAATGCAATGCGATTTGAAACATCAATTGAAGGTAGCAGGAATGTGAGAAACCTCGGGAGACTTGCCGTTACTTGGACTCTAGGGAAAAAACATGATTTTACCAGTGAGCGATCATTGGCAATCACCCGTGTTAGTAATTGTCGAAAGACACAACTATAATAAAATACATCAAAATTAATTCATGACTATATGTGTGTGTGTGTGTGTGTGTGTGTGTGTGTGTGTGTGTGTGTGTGTGTGTGTGTGTGTGTGTGTGTGTGTGTGTGTGTGTGTGTGATGAATATAGTTGGTTCTTACCCTATCCTCCGTGGTTGTCATCGAAGGTGAAGGTGTCCGATACATTTTGTGGAATCTTCATAATGTTTATATTTCTTGTTTCCCTGGTGACGGACTTGAATGACTCAGAATCGACACAAAAACGTTGTTAAGAGTTGCTTCCCTTACATTTAGCCTGGCCCAATTTATTAAAGCAAAAAATCATAGAGAATGAGTGAATCTAAAATGTCGATTATATGAGAACTCCACACCTGCACAGGTGATCAATTATCTTGGGATTTGAAACCGGCGGTAGTAATGTTATTCTCATCTTCTATAATACATGCATAAATAAATATTACACGCTTATTTTTTTTTTTTTTAATAATTGAGCATTCTACTGGGTTTCACTCCCACTAACCTTATGTATGTATGTATGTATGTATGTATGTATGTATGTCTCTCTCTCTCTCTCTCTCTCTCTCTATATATATATATATATATATATATATATATATATATATATATATATATATATAGTCATTCACAGGCAGTAATCTTCCACAACTCATCAATATTACTAGATGTAGCGACTGTATCAAGCAGGAGATCAAAATCTGGATATTAGTCACTACTAAATCTATGTATGGCTGTGTATGTAGGTATATATATATATATATATATATATATATATATGCGTGTGTGTGTGTGTGTGTGTGTGTGTGTGTGTGTGTGTGTGTGTGTGTGTGTGTGTATACTAGCAGGCAGCCTGGCGTTGCTCGGTCGTAAAATATGCATAAATACTATATTTCAATTCATACAGAAACTGAGACATGTGCATGCGAGTATTATGGGTTTTTTCTACACTCTGTGTGTGTGCGTATATATATATATATATATATTACGGCCTCCGCTAATCGAGCCAGAGATGTCTCGTGTCGCGGGGTTCGAATCGTTCAACTGGTAGTAATCGTGGCACCCTGCACTGAAGAATCCCGAAAGGATGAAACACTAGTGTCTGTAGGTATTTAATTATTATAGTAAAAAAATAATTATGACAGCCCCTTTAAGAAATTGGTTTCTTATCGTTGAGCACTTTCCGTTGAATTAAAAAAGTCGGTCAATTTAGCTCTTATGCGTAGATCATCGTATAACGATTTGATCACTGTCTGTCTGACGTAATGAACATTTAAATTAAAATGTTTAAAATTCAACGCTACTTCACACGATTAATAGTAGCCGAATGGATACGGCCTCCGCTAATCGAGCCAGAGATGTCTCGTGTCGCGGGGTTCGAATCGTTCGACTGGTAGTAATCGTGGTACCCTGCACTGAAGAATCCCGAAAGGATGAAACACTAGTGTCTGTAGGTATTTAATTATTATAGTAAAAAAATAATTATATATATATATATATATATATATATATATATATATAGATATATATATATATATACGCACACACACAGAGTGTAGAAAAAATATTAACCGTATGTATCGCTTGAAAAATAACAACAATAACAAAATCTAAATTTATAAGCGATAAAAATAAACAGTATAATTAATCTAGGGATTATGGCCTAACGGTTAAGGCACCGGACTGTGGTAAACATGGTCTGAGGTTCGATCCCTAGAAACAGTTAAACTACGCTGATGAGAGGTAATGACCTTGAAACACGCGTGTACGTAGATTACTGTTTTAAAAATAATAAATATATATATATATATATATATATATATATATATATATATATATATATATATATATATATATATACATACATATATTATATATACATACATATATATACAGTGATGATCATATTTATTGGCATGGTAAAATAAAAGTTAAATTTTGTCTAATAAATTCTAAAAAAGGGATTAAATTAAAGAAAATAACAAAGTATATTATGTATTTTTAACTGACCTTTCCGATGCAGCAATCGGATTTTAGAAAAAATAAATAACAAAGGAACAACAAACATAATTGCAAAAAAACCCTTGTTCAAAATTATTGGCACGATTTATTTAATAATCAATTGTATAGCCTTTGGCCTTGATTACCTTCCTCAGTCGCTTTTCATAGTTTACAACCAAGTTGTTGCACTCTTCGGTAGTAATTTTAGCCCACTCTTCCTGACAATAATCCTCCAATTGAATAAGATTCTTAGGCTTCCTTTGCATTACCCTCAATTTTAATGTTCTCCATAAATTTTCAATTGGATTAAGGTCTGGGCTTTGTGATGGCCACTCCAAAACATTAATATGATTGTCCTCAAGCCATTTCTTAGTCAGTTTAGCCGAATGCTTTGGGTCATTATCTTGCATGAACCACCAACGACGACTAAGTGAGAGCTCTTTAGCAGAGTCTTTCAGGTTTTCATCCAATATTTTAACATAATCTTCCTTTTTTATGCTACCTGTGACCTTAACAAGTCGCCCTGGTCCAGAGGCAGCAAAGGATCCCCAAAACATCAAACTGCCTCCACCGTGCTTCACTGTGGGTATGGTGTTCTTAGGCAGGAAAGCTTCGCCAGATTTTCTGTAAATATAAGACACTTTATTATGGCCAAATAACTCTATTTTCGTTTCGTCAGTCCATAGAACACGTTTCCAGAATGCAACATCTTTATCAATATGACGTTTTGCAAAGGCTAGCCTTGCTTTCAGGTGCATAGGCTTCAATAAGGGAGTCTTTCTCGGACGACATTCTTTTAAACCAGCTCTCTTCAAAACTCTACCAACTGTATGTCGAGATACATTCACTCCAGAGGTGCTCTGTTCATCAGCAATCTCCCCAACAGAGATCCTTGGGTTTTGTTTTACTTGTCGAACAATTTTCCGTTCATCTCTTGGGGAAAGAATCCTTTTTCTCCCTCTACCCTCTAAACTCATAACGTGGCCTTGCGATTTGAACTTGTTTATTATGGCTCTAACAGTGGATTTGGGAAGGTTTAGCTTCTTTGAAATCTTATCATAGCCCTCCCCATTGGTATGGCATGCTACAACAAGCTTCCTGACGTCTTTGCTGTGTTCCTTAGTTTTAACCATGGCGATTGAAAATTATAATTTAGTCACTTATAATAGTTTAAATAAATCGCTATCTAAAAATTATCTGAAAAAAATTATTCACTGAATTAGCGTTAAACAAGCATAATATGGCTATAAAAAAGTTCAGAAAGCACGTAAACCGGAAATTGATTGATATTATACTGATACTAAAAGAAAAACAAAGCCGTGCCAATAATTTTGAACAAGGGTTTTTTGCAATTATGTTTGTTGTTCCTTTGTTATTTATTTTTTCTAAAATCCGATTGCTGCATCGGAAAGGCCAGTTAAAAATACATAATATACTTTGTTATTTTCTTTAATTTAATCCCTTTTTTAGAATTTATTAGACAAAATTTAACTTTTATTTTACCGTGCCAATAAATATGATCATCACTGTATATATATATATATATATATATATATATATATATATATATATATATATATATATATGAACAAATGATTAATAAAACATGTTAAAAGACATCTTGAAAAAGAGTTAAAAACATATTTAATTTTAAAAAGGAAGCACAAGATAAGTGGATAGTCCTTAATCCACAGAGTTTCGAAGAAATACTCTCCTTCTCATCAGAGGGCAGGAATTAGCAAAATGCAGGATCGGATTTTGCATGTAAAAGTATTTAATGAAATTACAAGTAAGTCACAGATCTTACTTGGTAAAAAAAAGGGTGAGGTAAGGGGAATAGGAGGTAAAAGAAAAATGATAAAAAGATTTCACATGAATGGATAGTCCGGTGAAGGGTAAAAAATCCAAGAATGGTAAAAATCCAAAACGGTCGAATTAAAAATTTCCAAATTCGAACGTTTTGGATTTTACCATTCTTGAATCCAATGTAAACAAGTTCTCATTGAACTGTCCCCATAAATAATCAATTTGTACTCAATTTACACAATTAACGATCACTACACTACCACCTTACATTCATTAACTCTTATCCTCGAGTGGCTTTCCGGCCTTGATAAGTAGTGACTCCCAAGTGGTACTGGTTAAGTCCACTGTTGCTTAACTTTGATGATCTAATGAAAATTGGTGTGTCAACGTTATTATGCCGATCCTTGAGTGGTATTTCAGCCTTGATAAATGATCACACACATGCAAAAAGCAAAATACCAATAAAGGAACTCCTACTGAGAACCAGGAATCATTTTTTGAGATGTGTTTATGCAGATGGTCGACATTTCTGTGTTTTTTTTATAAATGACTGATCCCGTGATTTCTATATTTGCCTTTTCCCCTTGTGTGTGTGTGTGTGTGTGTGTGTGTGTGTGTGTGTGTGTGTGTGTGTGTGTGTGTGTGTGTGTGTGCGTGCGTGCGTGTGTGTGTGTGTGTGTGTGTGTGTGTGTGTGTGTGTGTGTGTGTGTGTGTTTCTCTCTTTTTTTTTCATTTTTCTTAAACTTTTTCTTCTAGGGGATGGGACATCCAACCAGATGTCTGACATTTACCCCTATTTTAGTGAGTCCAACCAAGAGATCTTTTCAGGATTCTAGCCGTCCCTTTCAGTGCAATCGTTTGTATTTCACTTGCACTTGGTTCACCGGGTATGCTTGCTATGTACTTTTTAAAGTTCTTTTTCATAAGCCTAGTTGCTCCTATGATGACTGGTATAATTGAAACGTCTTTTAATTTCCAATTTCGTTTCATATCATACATAAGTCCTTGATACTTTGTTATCTTTTCCCTCTCAACTCTGTTAAGCCCTGTATCATTGGGTACACTGACCTCTATTACGGTCGCTTTTTTGTTTGCTAAGCGTTGTGTATGTATGTGATGTAATGGAATAACCTAACATCCTTTCATAGATGAAATGAACTATGGATATATTGACCCTCTCACGTGACTGAGGCAGAAGGAAAAAAGACGGGAAGAGAATAAGAAATATGTCACATGTATTCGCTTGTAAATAAACCCCTTTGTCTTTCACCCATAACCCTGTGTTTCTTGCTGTATTCTTATTTAAAGTAAGGATATAACAGTATGTATGTATGTATGTATGTATGTATGTATGTATGTATGTATGTATATGTGTGTATGTATATGTGTGTATGTACGTACGTATATGTGTATATATACGGCATAATCACGTTAACACACCGGTTCTCATCAGATCACAGAAGTTAAGCAATGTTGAGCCTGGTTAGTACCAGATGGGTGACCAATTTGGGAATTATAGGCGCTGTATGTGCTTCCTGCTTATCTCAGTATTGTTTCCAGTTGTCCTGAACCTCCGCTTGCCATTGGTATTCAACAATGTCCAGGTAAGGTGTGGTTGAGATTATGCAACTCTTGCCACAAAAATTCAATGCGCAGGCAGTCTTACGGTGGGTATCCATAGTCTGTCAAGACTGAAGGAAGCTACCATGCATGTATGTATGCATGTATGTGTATGTATATATTTGTGAATGTATGTGTGTATGTGCATATGTATGTATGTTCATATATATGAATATGTATGTATGTGTGTTTGTATGTATTTGTATGTATGTATGTATGTGTGTGTGTGTGCATATGTATGTATGTTCATATATATGAATATGTATGTATGTGTGTTTGTATGTATTTGTATGTATGTATGTATGTATGTATGTGCATGAGTTTATATACATAATTAGAATGCCACCCGCGTTGGTCATTGCCCGTATTTACCCGCTTATCTCAAAATAAACTTGAGAAAAATATACACCACGTCCTACTAGTCAGAGGTTCACTTACTCCAAGACCTCAAAGCAACTTATTATTTAACTCTTCAGTTAATATTATCTTTACTTTATTGGAGAACCATCCCCCGGAAAAAAAGCAGCAGTGGGGTGTGTGAGGGATGCAGGTGATAGAAAACCTGCGAAAGTCATTAGGCACTCCGCAGAAATATCTTACTTGGGTCGATATAAAACCTGATACAGACTTTATTTTCTTTTCATGGGAATTTATTTTTTTATTTTTTTATTTTTTATCTCTTCTCTATTATTTCTGCTTATTTTGTTTGTGTTTAACAAACCTTAAAACCTTTGCAAGTTTGGGTGTGTCTGCCGCAGTGGGAGATTTGCCGGTTCCAGGATGAAACGGTTTTTAAGATGATCAGTAACAAATGGTTGATCAATTGACAGGCCTATCTTTCAGAGTCTTTCTATCTATCCTCTACTAGCAGGGAGACCCAGCGTTACCTGGGATTGAATGAAGATCAACAAATGTTTCACCCTTCCAATATTTTTATTGTCATCGAAATCGGTGAACTCGACCATTTTTCAATCAAATTGGTGCATTACCTACTTTAGTTGGGAGCCCACCACAGTGCACTGGGAGGAAGCTTTACATGTCAACCCCACAGTGACTTAGTTTACAATATATTGTAGTCTACATTGCACTGTAGAGAATCTACTGTTGATTTTAGAATTTATTTTTATATAATGACTTTAATTGAAGTTTAAAATTCAAGATTCAACATACACACATACATACATACATACACACATGCATACACATATACATACGCATACATACTTACACACATACATACTTACACACATACATATGCATAAAGACATGCACACACACACATACATACACACATACATACACATGATGATTGCTTCATCTTTACAGATAATTGCCGTCCCTCCCAACAAAAACCTCCACTATCAACCACCCCCATGTATGGCACAATCACGTTGACACACCGGTTCTTGCCAGATCACCGAAGTTAAGTAACGTTGAGCCTGGCCAGTACCAGATGGGTGACCATTTGGGAAGGGTACGTGCTGTATGTACCTTCTGGGAAGGTTGAGTGTGGGGCCAGCACCCTCACACCGTAAAAAGAATTCCTCGCTACAAAAACATCTACAAAAAGTTGTAGATGGCCTATGCCCCTCCAGGGGCTCAAAGGGCTATGGATCAGCCCTCCCCCCCCCCCATAGTTCATCTCATATGGCCATGCAGTTGGCTCTTTAAACCAGTAGCCGACTTGCACTTCCTACTACACACCACACACGTTGTCTCATCAAGTCGCGGAGGAAAGGGTACATAATGGTGTCGTTCACATATTCAGATTTGGACAATAAAAAGCGCCCACATGTTTCACACTTTCAGCCCCGACGAGCATCAAATCCTTCACAGAACTTTTACACAGGTTTCTTTTAAACTCTGCCTCTTCCAAGTTCTTTGTCTCCAATACCTTGCAACCCTCCGAGACAACTCCTCGTCACTCACTCCTATTCTCAGCTATCTCTTCCCATCTCAACATTTATACAAAACTTCTTAAGCTTTTCTTTCAAACAATCCCTAAATCTCTTTCTTGGTTTATTCTGTGAGTCGTTGCCAGCCGCCAGCTCACCATAGAGCAGCTGCTTTGGTAATAAGCAGTCGTCCATGCAGACAACGTGTCCAGCCCAGCGCATCTGATTGCTGGTTATCTATGCTTCCAATACTTGGACAACCTGCTCGCTGAAGGATAGCAGTGCCTGGTATCATTGATTGCCATTTTATGTTAAAGATCCTCCTTAAGCAGCCCTGATGGAATCTTTCAAACCATTTCAGTTGGTGTTGATAAATGGTCCACGTTTCTGATGAGTATAATAGGGTGGTTAGCACACATGTCTGATAAACTGCTACTTTGATTGAATAAGTAAAACATCGGTCACGCAATAACCACTTTTCCAACTTGCCAAAAGCAACAGAAGCCTTCTGGATATGAGCATGTATCTCAGAACCCAGCAAACCATCCCTCGACAAGGTGCTAACAAGGCAAACAAATGTGTCATCAATCTAAATGTTAGGTTCGCGGTACGGAACATCCATTGGTGGAGTAAACATCACCTTGATCTTCCTCAAGCTTACAGTGAGCCTAAAGGAAGAGCATGCTGCTGAAAAGCTGTTGGTGAGTAGCTGCATGTCGTCTTCAGTGTGAGTGTCGAGGTCAGCATCATCATCATATAATAACTCACATACAATTGTTTGGAAAGTTTTCGATTTATTTTTTATTATTTATTTTTATTTTTTATTATTTATTTTTTATTTTATTATTTATTATTTTATTATTTATTATTTATTATTTATTTTTATTTATTATTTATTTTATTTATTTATTTTATATTTATATTTATATTATATATAATTTATATTATATATATTTTATATTTATCTATTTTATTATTTAGTATTTATTTATTATTTTATTATTTATTATTTATTTTTATTTATTATTTATTATTTATTTTATTATTTATTATTTTATTATTTATTTTATTATTTATTTTATTATTTATTAATTATTATTTATTATTTATTATTTATTTTATATTTATTTTATTTATTTATTTTATTTATTTATTTTATATTTATATTTATATTATATATAATTTATATTATATATATTTTATATTTATTTATTTTATTATTTATTATTTTATTATTTAGTATTTATTTAGTATTTATTCATTATTTTATTATTTATTATTTATTTTTATTTATTATTTAGTATTTAGTGTTTATTTTTATTTATTATTTATTTTTATTTTATTTATTTTATTTATTCATTTTATATTTATATTATATATAATTTATATTATATATATTTTATATTATTTATTTTATTATTTAGTATTTTATTATTTATTATTTATTTTTATTTATTATTTATTTTTATTTATTATTTAGTATTTATTTTTATAAATTTTGTTTTAGTATTGTATCTCATCAGATTGAACACTTTACCAACGATTTTGAACCTCAAGCCAACTCCAGTGTCACAGTCCAAAAAAGCGTAGACAAGTACAATTATATTGAGAATAGCATCGGGACAGGTATATCCCCTTGCTTAACACCATTGTCAACAGTGATTTCTTCTGATAGTTTCCCGTTATATGTAACATGTGCTTTCATATTACGATGGAGAGAACTTGAATGCCTACTAAACACTATCCTCGAGTGTCTAAGGTCTCTCTGTACGGGGGTTTGTCAGAACAACCTGGCATGAGGATACTTTTCCAAAGAAGTAAACCCTGACCAAATATTCAAAATCACAAAGTATTCGCTGCCCAAATAAGATCTCCTCACTATGGCTAACTCATATTAGCTTTTACAAGGAATGGTGCACCTTCTCCAAGTGATATTACCTCAAGTAATAGTACGAAACTAGATACTCCACCAGACTAGATAAATTCTTGTCTTGGAATCCAGTAAGACCAAGAGATCAAAATGAAAGATATACTACAACGTATAAAAATGGTTAATTGGGGAGAGTAAAATTATGTTCTCAATTTCTTTACTAACTCAGTGCTTGAGAGATAAAGAACTTTAATGGAACATTCGAATATCTATGTATCTCATATAGATTTCAAGTGTTAGCCCAAGGTTGTGGGCCCCTTGGTTTCTGAGAACTTCGACTGAAATAAAATAATGTAGTTCTCTCAGCATGTGGATGAATGTGGGTGGACACCCAAGTTTGCTAAGTTCTCTCCACAAGACCTCCCTGTTAACAGTGTCAAAGCCTTGGTTAGGTCTATAAAGACTTCATACAGAGGAGAGTTTTGTTCCAAACATTTCTCCTGCAGTTTTCTTGCCGAGAAGATCATATTGGTCACATCATTTCCGAAATGAAATCCACATTGCGTTTCTGGTAAAATTGACGGACATGTGTGAGTCAGCAGTGTGTTAAGGAGAAGTCCGGCTGACATCTTTCCGACTACTTCAGGGTGAGTAATGCCGCAGTAGTTATCACATTCTGTCTTGTTACCCTTGCCCTTAAATAAGGACACCACAATAACATCTATCCAATCTTGTGGAATCGGGACACCTTCCAATCTGAATACAGCTGATTTTATCATATCTTATATATTATATTGGAAATAGGAGGAGTGATTGTTGAAGATGCTGCTTGGCTATGAAAAAAGAATGATAGCACTCATATCAATGTTGCGGAACTTGATGCTATGATGAAGGGTATCAATCTGGTTTTAAAATGAGGGCTACGGATAGTGGACATTAGAACAGAGTCCGCAACAGTGTCATCATGGATTAAATTGAAGGTGTATGGTGATAAGCAGATGAAGACAAAAGAAACAGTGGAAGTGCTTATTAAGCATCAACTCGGAGCTCTTGGATACTTGGTCCGAGAATTCAAAATGAAGGTAATTGTCACTTTGGTTCCATCACAGAAAAATAAAGCAAACAGGCAGATCAGAGTGAAAAAAACCTGGACAAGGAGAAAGACATAGCTCCGGTGTGTTGTGCAGTAGAGCATCTAAAAGACCTGCGTAAGATGCATCATTTTGGAAAGGAATGGACTTTATACCTAGCAAGAAAAGTGAATCTGCACATTTCAATGTAAGATGTCCAAGAGGTGGTGTAACAATGTAGGGAATGCCAATCAATTGATCTTGCGCCGGCTAGACATGGAAAAGGGTAATTGCATGTTGAAGAAAATTGGCGACGATTGCCTATTGATATCATGCATTATCAACATGAACCATACTTAACAATGATTGACTGTGAACCGGGGGGGGGGAGTAGCAATATGGCGGAAAATCAGAAATTAAATGGCAGAAGAGGTAAAGAGTTGTCGAGGAGGTGTTTATGGAAAAGGGGTCAGTAGATGTCTTTCTTTGATGGCTCGGAAGTTTTTAGAGTGGAACATTGGGCTATATTTTAGAGCTGCATACCGCCCAAGAGGTAATGAAATTATAGAGAGGCACCATCGCACTATTAAAAGCTGTGGCCTCAAGAAGACAAATTTCACCCCAAGAAGCTATATTTTAGTATAATATGGCACCGAAGGCTAGTTTAGATGAAAACTCAGTGCAACCCTGATCTATTTTTACATACGAATGGTGACATCTATTGGCTGTAACAGAGAGAGTAGGACAGGCATATGTGGAAATCACGCTTGGTGAAGAAGTGTGGGTGAAACCATCCAATTCTCAGTGCACAATCCACCGGGGAAGAGATACTGTAACCGAAGTACTCTCCAAAAACAAAGTCGTAATTAATGGAATGCTATATCACATCTTAGACATATGGAGAGTTTCCTTGACAGCAGAGAAAGAGGAGGCTGATGAAGTTCTTGAAAAAGAACCTATATGATAGTTGCACCACAAAGGAAGACACCCGACGTGGATGGTGGACTATGAGACTAATTATTGATCTTAAATATCAAAGGGAGCATGTGATTAAAAGTAGTACAAACCTGACCTTGTACAACGTGTCGTCCATTTCAGGAAAGAGATAAAGAAAAAGAATGGTCGCTCTTGCTATTTATGGACTGGTGGTTAGGTAAGGTTTGGGGAAATATGCAAATGAGATGCATTCGGTTTTTCAAATAAAAAGCCCGTGTGTCAGAGGCAGGGGGAGTGTCTCCTTGGCAGAAGTAAATTCTGAAAGATGTGTGCAGGCCTTCGATACTGAGAATTGCAAGAAGGAGAACATAACAGTCGGGAATTCTTTCTTTGGACTTTATTTTCTAATAATACCAACATATTTAACTGCAAAACACTGCCAGATTATATAAATTACATTTGTGTGACATTTGCAAAAGATAAGCTCAGCTGTTTCGGAACCTGTGAGGAAGGAACTCAGACACACACACACACACACACACACACACACACACAGTAAAAAAAATCTACTGTTGATTTTATGAAACTATATTTATATAATGGCTTGAATTAAAATTTAAAATGCAAAAGTCAAGTATCATGGTTCAATTGTGCTCTAAACAGAAATATTCATTTCGAACGCACCTCTGTCTTATCAAATAACCTACTGTTGGTTTTATATGCTGGACCCTTTTGCTTGTGTGGTGAAAAAACTTCTCGGATGCACTTGTGATGTTAGGTTGTATTAGGGTGTTAACTTTGGTCAAAATCAGACTGTTCCTTCTTTAATTGGATTTTTTTCCGATTATCGATATTTATCGGAGGCATTCTGATCAAAACCTATCTAAGAACACTTCCATTTGTGTGAGATCTTTTAAAGAAATCAACCCAGCTGTTTTGGAGTCTATAAGAAACGAGCTCACACACAAACATACACACACGCACAAAGTTTTTTATACAAGTAGAAATATTGAATGAGAATGAGTCGAACGCAGAATTTCTAGATCCATGCTTGAAGATCTGAATAATTGGTTAGCAGAACAGTATTTCATAGGAAGTTGCACGAGGGAAAGATAAATGGGATGTTTCGACGTTGCGAATTTGGTGTGGCCGTTTCGACTTGGTCAATTCGACAACATGGTCGATTCGGTGGCATGGCCGATTCAACGTCGACCATGCCAGTTACATTTTTATAAAGATTTTATAACTTTTTTAAAAACATTTAAAAAAAGAAAAAAACATTGGTACTTGTACAGTTTAGTCAAGACATTAAAAAATGAAAATATCGAAAAAAAGGTTATATTGTATGTATCCGTTATAGAACGAAGTTCTCCGAAAAAAGAAATTCATCAAGTAGTTTTGTTTTGTTTTTTGTTTTTTTGTTTTTTACAGCGAAAAAAAAAAATTGTTATGATACTGAGCAAAAAATTCGATTTTTAGGAAGAAAAGCTCGAATTAAAGATGGGGAGGGAGTGACGGCGCTTTACATTGAGTTATCTCCCCGTGGCATGTTGTTCAGCTTCAGCAAATTTCACAATGGCTGACTTCAACGCGCTCTCATAAAAACGTGTTTTCCGCTGTAAAAACAAAAAAAATACTCGATCAAATTAGATGAAATTTTTTTTCAGAGATTTTCAGTCCAAAACGGATACGTACAATATAACCTTTTTGCGATATTTTCATTTTTTAATGTCTTGATTAAATTGTACACGTGCCAAAACATGAAAGTTTAAGTGTTTTTAAGAAAAAACATTTTTTGAAAAAAATGTTTTTCCTTAATTATTTTCTAATCAATTTTTTAGGATTAAAACTTTAAAAATATTTAAAAGTGTTTAATTAAGCAAACCATATGAAAATATAATGTCGTTGTTGACGACTGAGTGTTGTTTGATTTTGCGTTGTTTTTTAAATAAACATTTTTTTTGGTTCTTTTTTTAATCAAATTAATTTTTTCTTTTAATAATTTTTATTTCGATTTTATTCGACGAAAAAAAATATCTTCGTTTACTGAATTAATTTTAAAAATATACAAAAAGACTGATTATAGCGACGATGTGTTAATTTGTTGCGGAAAACAGGGGAAAGCAATTAGTTTATTAATATAAAGATAACTAATTGCGTTTTATATAATTAGTACACGTTCTATTACAAGGGAAATAATTCGTTGGGACTAAGGAGATGATTGTCAGAGTCATTTCCCTTGAGAAGAAATAATATATATATATCATTAATTTAGTTTTTAGTCCTTTTCTGTTTTTGTATATTGTTGTTTTATTTCATATTTTTTCTTTAATATGCTATTTACTTATCTAACATAGACGGACTCCAGGAGCGCATTCTGTTGATCTGCACGAATGTTCAATAGAAATGGATATACACGCCTACAACCAACACATATCTGCTGAAATAAATTTATTACGAGGTTAATAAAAAAAAAAGTTCTAGCGGCTTTTAATTTTTAAATTCAGATAAACATCTCAGCTTAAACAAAAGTTTATTAATCAAAATAAGCACCATCAGACTTAATACACTTTTGCCAACGCAAAGCAAGTAAGTATTCTCATAGTATTTAACTGTTATCATTCAAAACAAGGGTGAGAGATTTCTGGAATTTTTTTTTTTTTTTCTTTTTAGATTCTTAAAATGGTTTCTGCAAAATATGCTAGAGCCTTATTACATCTGTTTGATTCTGCTTCTGTTATTTGTGTGCCTGTCTTATCTCCTCCCCATCATTTCTTGCCAGACGTATATCCCTACCAACTGTACTGTTTTAATTGACGGAAAAATCTCATTTTAAAACAGGAAAAACCATAATTGTTTACCTTTAGCAACATGCGATTAATTACCAATCACCATTTTTGTTGATCGGACGATCTCATTTAAAAAAGAATTTATGTGAAAAGTGACATGAAATGCTTTTTTGTGTTATTATATCAGAAGCTCACAGTATAAATGCTGGAGTCCCTCAGGGGTCCATCCTGGGCCCAACTCTTTTCCTGATCTACATTAATGATCTTCCAAATCACATCCTTACATCATTTGTAGACATTTATGCTGGTGACACTACCATCTATGGTAGCATATCTAAGTCAGTAAACGACCAAGTTCTCTCCGATTCTCTCTCCTCTGATCTTGAGCACGTGATACAATGGGGAAAGGAGTGGCTGGTTACTTTTAATGCATCTAAAACCAAGCTTCTCTCTTTATATCATCAACGTTCTGATCCCCATTTGGCATCAGTTGAAATGAATGGCTCTCATCTTGAGGAGACCTCAAATTTTGACAAGCTTCTTGGCTTAACCTTTACTCCTGATCTTAAATGGAACACGTACATCAAATCTGTTGCCAAGGCCGCTGGAAAAATGGTCGGATCCTTCTATCGATCCAGTAGGTATCTCACTGCTGATGCAATTCTCTATCTATATAAGAGCCAGGTACGTCCAAGGATGGAATACTGTTGCCACATCTGGGCAGGAGCTGCTAGAAAGGACTTGTCCTGCCTTGATAGAGTTCAAAATAAACTTCGTAGCCTCGTAGGAGATATCTTTTCTCTTCCCTGCAACCTCTATCTCACAGAAGAGATGTTGCGAGTTTGTCTCTGCTGTATCATTATTTTCATGGAAAGTGTTCGACTGAGCTTCAGTCTATTGTTCCCCCTCGCCAAACTTTCACAAGAAAAACTCGTTTAGCTGAAAACACTATCAATAATTCCCCCCACTCTTTATCTGTGCCTAAACCTAAACGTAGATTCCTTGAACAAAGCTTCTTTCTTAGAACTGCACGCCTGTTGAATTGTCTTCCGTTTTCCTGCTTTCCAGCTGACTACAATATGGTTGTCTTCAAGTCTAACGTAAACAAGTTCTTGATGAGCCGTTTCACTTGTTAACAAATTTACTAAATTTCCATTACTAACGATTATTATATTGTCCAATTTCTACTGTACACTCTTTAACCCTTATCCTCGAGTTGCCTCTTGGCCTTGATAAGTGGTGATGCCTATGTAAAAAAAAAAAATGTATTTATGCAAGTAACGAAAACATCTTGCGTTTTTTGTGGCTATGAAGTCGCTGAAGGCGTTTTTGATGCATTTCTCATGCAGAAAGTTGTCGAGATGTTTGAAAAGTGGTAGTCTGTTGGTGAGAGGCCTGGAGAGTATGGCGGATAAAGCAAAGTTTTATAGCCCAATTCGTTCAATTTCATTCATTGTTAACAGTACTTCATCGCCTGCATTTAAAAAATTAATAGATGAGACTGGTCGCAGACCACCAAACAGTCAGCATGATTTTCTGTTGGTATAACTCTGGCTTTCAAGAAGTGTCATGGAACGTCGTTGGCATCTAACCACTGAGCTGAGCGTCGCCGGTTGTTATAAAGAACCCACTTTTCATCGCAAGTCAAAACCCGATCGAGAAACAGGTTGTTCTTATTGCGTAAAAGAAGGAAAGATGACACTTCATAATGGCATTTCTTTTGGTGGTCGTTCAATTCATAGGGCACCCATTTATCAAGATTTTTGTCTTTCAAATCTTTCAAGTATTTGGAAACTGTTGTATACATTACGTCAAATTCAGAAGCAAGTTCTCAAACAGTTGTGCATGGATTGGCTTCAACTAAGGTTTTTAATTGATCAGTCAACATCCGATGGCCAACCGTTACACTCATCATCTTCAAAACTCTCATCGCCGCCACAAAATTTCTTAAACCACCATTGTGCTGTGTATTCAGTAGGGCCAAATGCTTTGTTGATATCACAAGCTGTTTCAGTCTCTTTTCGGCCTAGCTTGAATCGAAATAAGAAAATTGTGCGAATTTGCTTTTTTTTCCATCTTGTATTCAACATTCTGAAAAGAAAACATAATTGTTTTAAAACGATTATAATTTAAACGATTAGATGGAGCGAAAAACGCTCTTTAAAATGATATATCAAGTAAAGTTATTATAACGAAAACTTATTTGAAAATACATCATTTGAAATCAAAATTAAAAATCTACAAGAACTTCGTCAACCTAAAATATATATACACTGCGTGTCAAATTATTAACAAGATAACATTTTTTTACCGATTTCAGAAACTTACCGGTAGTTTTGTATCAAAGCTTTGGAAATGTTGGCAATGCTGAGCTGCGCGTACTGTGAAATTTTCATACTGTTCTGTGCAATGTAAACAAGTTACCATCGTAATTGCTGAATTCACGGATTTTAAGATGTGTCAAATTATTAACAAGGCAGTTTGTTTCCTCAATAAAATGGGTCGTAAAGGTGGTTTGATTAGTTCTGAAAAGAATACTATTACAGAACAGCTAGCAAAAGGTAAAACTACCCTTGAAATATCGAAAATGATAGGAAGGTACCATCAAACTGTGAAGAACTTTGTCAAGGACCCTACAAAGGTACTCAAAGTTTTGACTATTTCTGTTGGCCAACGTCTTTCATAAAAGTCACGTCTTTTACAAGTCATTCATAAAAAAGGATCGCATATCCCCTACTAATTATGTCAACGTAGAAATTGCGATGCATTTATTGTGTTCTAGGCATTTTTCCTAGTTCATTTAATGTGTTAAAATTATTTCAATAAACAAGTTATGGGTATATAGTGTTTTTTTTTTCAACCTCGTTAATAACTTGACAAACCGAAATCAACAGATATTCCTATCTTCTGCCATAGTTTCGCTAATACTGCCTTAAATACTTTTATTTTCTGACTGGATTAGCTGAATAGTATTGTAAGCACTTTCTCAAAGTTTCATGGATTTTTATTCACTCCTTCCTTAAATATTTTTTAAAAAATGTGAACTCGTTAATAATTTGATATGCAGTGTATATATAGATTGGCTCCAGTACTGCTTCTTGTTGTCCTGAATGAACGTCTGCTACAAGTGGCTGTACACACCTACAACACATCTGCTGATATTTAAGCACACATAAATTTATTAGGATTTGTTTCACACTGGTTTTGTATATATACCAGCAGTTCAACCCAGCTTTGCTCGGGCCCAATATACTGTTCATGACTTTATGTGCATATGTATATATATATTAAAAAGTTTGACTCATATCCAGATAACCTACATCTAAAATTTCAAGTGTTCAGGCCCAAAATTGGCAGAGGAGTTTGATAGAGTCTAGTGATCTCAGCTCCAGTATTTTTTTTTTACTTACAAGACGTGAACTGTTTTGAAAAACATAATACTCGCATGCACTTTTCTTTCCGTTGTTACAAAATAGGAATTTAACATTACGTTTAATATCTGCAGTATTTCTGTTTGTAATAAGTAAGAATTCTGCATTAATTAAAATATATTCATGTGTATTCTACGACCGGAAAACGCCAACCAGCCTGCTAATATATATGTATTCCAGGTTTAAAATATCCAAAAGATAAAATATTGAATTTTAACAAAGTTATTGATAGTGCTCAATGAAAAGGGCAATATACTATTTTATTCAATTTAGGTAAATAAAATTACCATTAGTCGCGACAGAAAAACTACTGTTTCAATATAAACAGATCATATCAAGCAACTCTAGTCTCTGGTTGTTATTGAGGCAAGTTTTATATAAAACTAGCTTGGGTGCCCAGTGGTTTGGAGGTGTGTGTTGAGCAAAAAAAAAAAAAAGAAGAATTGGTAGTAGGCAGGCAGGCAGGCTTGAATCCATACCATGAAGGAAGGGAAAAAAAAAAAAAAAAAAAAAAAAGACGTGACATCTTTTCTGTTGCGCCCATCGCCAAACCGGAAGGCTAGTCAATCGAAAAGAGGGGAGGAATTTCGAAAATATCAGCGAAAAAAGCAATCCTTGTAGAAAAGTGGCCAGTTGAGGGTGAAGGAATTAATGTTTTTAGGAAATTTTTCGATACTTACCGTCCGAAGGGTGGAACTTCAAAACGATACCGATCTCGTGAAAATCTGTTGCCTCTGTCGAAAGTTTTAGGCAAATATACATACATACATACATACATACATACATTTAAACAGACAGATGAGATTTATATAATAGATGAAAGGGAAAAAAATTCTTTTGATTTTGAAAAACGTTTTATTGATCAAATTTGAGGAAATAACAATAATAAATAGTTTTACATAAGTTATAGCTTATAATAATCGGGAGGGGGGGGGCAAGGTATGTTCTTTGACGTTTCCAAATAACATTACCTTGGGTGGGCAAGATATTTGCTGCAAAATGTTTTAGTGGAGGAGGGGGGGTAGCATGTCTCCATGAGGACATTTGAACCGATTTGATTTATTACAAAAAAAGGTCGATATTTTCTGTGTCTTCATTTGATTGGAATGTTGGTAAGTTATTGGAACATGAATATACAACAAATATGAGGGTGATTGAATGGAGTGGGAAAGAAAGGAAAGAGAAAGAAAGAAACATGAAAGTAGAACAGAGAGAGGGGTGAGAGAGAGAAAGAGATGAGGAAGAGGAGAAAGAGAAAGAAAGAAAAGACTAAGGAGGAGAGAAATAATGAAGAGTAGGAGGAGGACAGATATTTGCAACTTATTGAATCATGAGAAATATTTCAATGCTTAGGGAAGAGAATAAGAAAGAATAGTTAAAGAGTGGGGAGGAGAATAAAGAGAAGGAGGAGGAATGGAAGGAGTAAGTAGGGGAGAAGATAAATGAGGAACTATTGAAAGAGATAAATGGGGAGTAAAGGGCAAAGAGAAGAGGGGGAGAGACAAAGGGGAAAAGTGAGAGTCGACAGAGAGAAAATGGAAGTAGGAAAGCAAAAGAATTAGAATACAATATTTTGTCTTACAAAAATCAAATGGAATGATACACGATAAAAACACATTTGGCCACAAAGTGATTTTTTTTATATTCAAGTGATGTCGTTTAACAACAAAAAATGATGTGAAATGAATTTACAAAAAAAAAAAAAAAAACATTTCTGACAAAACTTTTAAGTTGAATAATTATTGCATTTTATTTTTTTTAGAACTTTCCTTTGATTCATTTTTTAAGAATAATCAGTCTTTCACAACATATCCATTGTTTCTCAAGAAATGAAGAGGATAATAACACGACTACATATCTAGTATCCACATTTGAAACTAGTTTATTTACTTCAAAACTAGCTTTGAAACCTAATAGGCGATACCCTTTTATCTTCCCTGCAACCCCTTTCCCACAGAAGAGATATTGCAAGCATGTCTCTGGCTCTATCGTTATTTTCATGACAAATGCTCATCAGCTCCAATCAATGGTCCTCCCTTGCCAAAATTTCACAAAAATTATCCGACTAGCTACAACCACTATCAACAATTTTCCCCACTCTCTATCTGTGCCTAAGTCTAAACATGCACTCCATGAGCAAAGCATCTTTCCTGGAATTGCTTCTCCGTGGAACACTGTTCCATTAGTCTGCTTCTCAGGCGATTACAATATGGTAACCTTCAAGTCCAATGTAAACAAATTCTTGTTGAGCGATCCCCTTAAATAATCAAAACTTTACCCAATCTACATCATTAATGATTACTAACACTACCACCTTACATTCATAAACCCTTATCCTCGAGTGGCTTTCAAGCCTTGATAAGTGGTGACTCCTTTGTAAAAAAAAAAAAAAAAAAAAAAATACATTTAGAAACAAAAATGATTCAGAGTTAAAACAATTTTCCTTACAAATCTATGTATTAATATCATAATATCCTTAATGTACGTACATACATGCGTCACTGTTTGTAGATTATCAATTATTTAATCAGGAGATCCTATTTATTAAAAAGGGAGGATAGGCGGAATAGTATAGAACTACACTATCATAATGTTTATAGAATGTGATAACCTACTAGCTTCCTTTTTAATAAATGAGATCACCCAATCACCAAAGACGCAATAAAAAAAAAAAAAAATTTAAATAAAAAAAAAATGTTGTTATTAGGCCGTATGTGAAACTAAAATATACCTTCTTCGTCTTCTGGCTAGGAATCAAGGGTAGTATGTGTTCTGTCTAGAGTCTAGAGATGGTACAATGATATCGTGGGGTCTCCATCTGCACCGTGCATCCATACAATAGAAATATATCACAGACTCCGATAAGGATTTTAGAGATGAACCATAATAATCAGATTACTTAGATAAATGTTTTTACAGGTTTAACACAATGGGTCTATAATAATATTGCAATGTTCTTGGCCTTCAGGACAAGATCAAAGTGTAGTATCCCTTAGCCGGTGTAACATAAAATATTCCCCTGTAAAAATTATTCTGTTTTTATCTATAAGAGAGAAAACCTATTTTTAAGATCATATTTTGTTTATACTTATCAGATGAATTTCTGTACAATACCTATTTAAGAACACTGCCAGACATATAAATTAGCTTTGTGTGAAATTTGCAAAAGATAGACTCAGGTGTTTCAGAACCTATGAAGGAAGGAACTCACACACACACACATAATAGTATATATATATATATATATATATATATATATATATATATATATGTGTGTGCGTGTGTATAAACACACACACATACATATATATATATATGTATGCATGTATATGTATTATGTATATGTATGTATGTATGTGTATGTATGTGTGTGCGTGTGTGTAAACGCACACACATATGTATATGTATGTGTGTATGTATGTATATGTATGTGTATATGTATGTGTGTGTGTGTGTGTAAAGATGAACATTCTCTTACTAAGCAAAGCATGCACACTAATACTTTTGTTTTTCATTAACGCAGGTACATTTTTTTGCAGATGCAAACGTGTACTCCATATTATTTGGATTCTTCGAACTACTGTTCTCATCTTTTGGGTTATTTAATGATGAGAACAGTAGTCTGTAGGATCCAATCAATCCTCATCTCAAAAATTCAGATACAAACGGTAAACTTCAGTTAGACAAAAAATACTTTTCATAGCAACATTGAGAAAAACAGATTTAAAGTACAATATTAAAACATTGATTCAAAAAAAAAAAAAAAAAGGTGGATTCGTGATATGAAAATTATCTCATGAGAACAAAGAAATGGTTGAAATTTATTGAATGAGACAATCTCCTTATTTGGCAAACATGATTCTTTCTTCTTTTCCAATCTGACAGTCTGGAGGGAGTGGGGGGGGGGCTGCAATGCAGCATGTCTGGACCAGTATTTAAATTGTTAGTTTTGATTTCTTGTTGGCAATTATAATTTTTAAATATTCATGAAAATCTTTTAAAAAATTATTTTAAAAAAAAAAAAAAAAAAAAAAAAAAAATCAAACTTAAAAAAAAAATCAATCAATGAAAATTTTTTTAATCAATTTTTTAAAACAATATTAAAAAAAATGAAGGTAAAATAATTTTTTAAAAACTTAGAAATATAACATCTTTTAAAATTAAAATTTTTTAAATCAATTTAAAATTTTTAAAAATAATAAAATACCAAATAAAAATAATTTTTTTAAAAAAGCAATTCTTTTTAAAATTCAGATTAAAATAAAATTTTTAAAAAACTTTAATTAAAAAATATTGATATTTTTTTTTAAATATTTACGAAAAGAAATGTTGTTTTGGGTTGTCTTAACAGAAACGGTTGGCAACAGATTTTGCAGTTTCATTTTGATTAAAAAAAAAAAAGGTAAACATTATACCAGCTACAAAACTTTCATCATAAAAAAAAAATGCATAATTCTGTTTATAATATACAAACATATCAAAACAAAAACATTTTTTAGTAAAGTCCCATTGGTTCACAGTCATACTCCATTTTTTTTTCTGACAAAATACAAGTCAGAAAATTTATAAAAAAAAAAGGACTGGTGCCAGTAAGAAAAACTGCATGGGTGAAGAGAGAGAAATTTAAGTACAAATACAGACAGAAAAAAAACATTTAAAAAAAAAAAAAGAAAAAAGTATACAGGACATTTTTGGTCAGGATTGACTAGACATAAGTCTGTGACCGACCAGAGTTGAAGGAAGAAAGACTAGGTTTTGTTCCTTGAATAAATTACAAGAAGATAATACTGACGATTCAAATATAGAAATAAATTTTTTAAAAGCTTTAAGATTTAACGGTTAAAAAGACCAAAAAAGACCAGACAAGTGTGATATTGCTATTTATTAAAAATAAAATTTAATTTTTTTTTTTTTTTAATAAATGACAATATTTATTGAAAACAATTTCACACTCATCTGGTCTTTCTAACCGTTAAATCTTAGATGGTTATCGAGTGTTTCAAATAGTGTATTTCTTTTTAAAAAAAAAAAAAAGGTTCATTATTGAAATTGTATTTGGCATTTTTTTTGCATTGTTATATATCATTTTAAGACTAGTATCTTTATCTTGGTTGTTCTTAGAAAAAAAAAACAGTTCAAATTTCAGTTTCTTTTATTGATTTACTCTTAAAAGAAAAATCCAGCTTCATCTGTAATGTTCTATGAATCATATCAAGAAGATCCACTGTGTTAGCTGTTGAAATGAATCTTATATAACCAAAGTTATGTTTCCGGGTCATTTTTGCACTTGATTTTTATTAAAAGAGTTTGCCCTATAATTTGGCTTGATAAAAGCAACCAAGGTAAGGAGATTGGTTTGAAAATTATAAATAATTATGAAATTATGTTTAGTAAATGTTATAAAATTTCACGGTCATATCGTTACGCAAATTTTTATACATCAAATGACCTATCGAATCATTTTCGTTTCCTTTTCTTTTCTTTTTTTTAAAACTCTTTCAGATATAAATATTTTCCATCACACGATTTTTAATCTTCGTCATTCAAAAATGAGGAATAAAACTAATTTTAATTCTTGCTGCCTTTGATGTAAAATAATAAATGGAAAACAAAAACATTTTTAAATAATTGCATTGATTTTTCATTTTGATTTAAGTTCTACAATTTGTGGTTTGAATGGATAATGAGCGTTGATTCTGTCGGTGTCACTAAAAAAACATGAATGGATGAAGAGAAAGAGATTTATGAACAAGTCGACTACAAAAAATTAAAAAATGGCTACAAAAAGTCTCCAGCCATGTTAATTTTTTTGATCAGTGTTTTCTACACATGAGCATTGTGACCTAACTATTCAATTCCTACAGCTACGAAACTAGAAAACAGAGCTAATAAACCTGACAGCGGTATAGGACAATAAGGAGAAAGAAGCAACCTTAGTAGAAGTTAGTGTCTCCAATGATGCGGAATTAAACAAAGCTGAGAGCGAAAAGATAATGGAATGCTAAGTATGACATGAAAAGAAATTGGAATCTTAGGAAGATTTCCATTATTCCAGTAAGTGTAGGAGCAACTGGTTTCATGAAAAAGTATTTAAAAAAAATACCTGGCAAATTTACCCGGTGAACCAAAGAGATGGTTAGAACCTTAAAAAGATCTCTCGGTTGGAATGTATGGGATAGTGAGTGAATGTCCAGTATCCAGTAGGATGCTCCATCCTCAGTTAAAACAAAATAAGAAAATTAAAAAGAAAAAAAGGAATTGAAAGAAAAAAACACTAGAAGAAGAAAGTAAAAAAAGAAAACACTACCGTTTTTCTTTTTTATGGAAAATGCTCCAGACGAGACATGGAGCCACTTGATGTAAGGAGTTTAAAAAGAAACAAAAAAACATACAACTTTAAGGCCAAAACCTTGGCAACGATCAATGTTAGATAAAATAGATTCTGACCTAGAAAACAGCAATCTTTCCCTTTTTGTCAGAAACATCGCTGCAAGAATGCGAGGACTAAAGGACAAAATAAAGGAAGCGAGAGTCATGCAGGTGCCGAAAGTAAACCTAAGATCCATTTTCTCCTTATGTTTGGCACAGATTAGAAAAAATATTTCCAAATGACAAAAACGATTGCAGTAATTTGTCTTATAATTTGTTAGTTTCAATATTTTTGCTTCCTTGATTTTTTTAAGATTTAGAACAAACAGTTCTACAACAGTACATAGGGGAGACATTTGTTGTTTTTGGTCGGTGTTAACTTGACACAAAAATTGGTCAGTGTTAACTCGACATCAAAATTGTGATTGCCAAAGTTGAAGGAAGAACAACTAGAATGAAAAAAATGGAGTAGAATTCAAAAACTTATCCAATCTCAATATTTTTTTTTTATTCCTCCATCTTCTGCATTCAGATACAAGGGTTAGAAAAAAAAAGAGTATCTTTTGTTGTTTGTGGTCAGAATTTACCAGAAACAAGCATTGTGACAGCCAGAGTTGATAGAGAAACGAGAACAAAGAAAAGAATGGAAAGAAATACAAAAGGTACCGACAAAGAATTTATTTTAGATATGATTTTAAAGTTCAATTCGATTTTGACGGTATCTTTTCATTATTAAATTGTCAGGTAAAAGTACAGAATAGTTACAAAACGCCCTCCCGATATTAAGAATGGTTTTTAAATAACAGCATTATTTCAGCATGACCTGTATTCTACACAAAGTATCTAAAAAAGACACAGAGAGTTATTGCAAGAATTTATCAGAAAATTTTTTTTTCTCGTTTGCTGTTTTTTTATTTCTTGATTGAAGGTCAGGAGTCGTTTGATTTTAATCAGAGACACTAATCAGTCTTTTATTGTTGTTTTTAGTATTGACTACGAGACGCATGCATTCTGACCGTGATAGTTATGCTTGTTTGGAATAAGATTTGATTAAAAAACAAAAATATAGAAAAATCTCAATGATGTACACACACCTGTCATGGAACGAAGATGTCGTATTCTGAAAATTAGATAAATCGATCATTTTTTTTAATAAGAAAATCAAATTGTATAATTTTTAGCGATTTTAAGATTAAATTATATTCATTACAAGGTTTATTTTGATTTTGATAGTTTGAATCTAGTTGTCTCCCTTTGCTTATAAACAATAGCCGCTAAAAATTAGTAATCACTAAGATTGTAAAATTTGACTTCATTAAATTAAAAGAAAAAGTATTTGGTCAATTTATATGATTTTTGGAGTATAATATCTACATTCTATGATGGGTACATATATCATAAAGATTTGTATTTTTAATTAAGTGTAAGTCTAAAAAAGCACCTAAACAAGGCATAAAGAAAAGAGGAAAAAAAGGAAAAAAAAAGAAAAGAGGAAAAAAAGGAGGAAAAAAGAAAAGAGGAAAAAAAGAGGAAAAAAGAAAAGAGGAAAAAAAGGAAGAAAAAAGAAAAGAGGAAAAAAAGGAAGAAAAAAGAAAAGAGGAAAAAAAGGAAGAAAAAAGAAAAGAGGAAAAAAAGAGGAAAAAAGAAAAGAGGAAAAAAAGAGGAAAAAAGAAAAGAGGAAAAAAAGAGGAAAAAAGAAAAGAGGAAAAAAAGAGGAAAAAAGAAAAGAGGAAAAAAAGGAGGAAAAAAGAAAAGAGGAAAAAAAAGAAAAAAGAAAAGAGGAAAAAAGGAGGAAAACAGTAAAGAAAGGAATGGAAGAACTAAAATAAACTTCGAAAAATTGAGGGAATTGAAAAAAAAAAAAGACATGAAATTTTTAATGTCTGCTGACCTCTCTGGCAGAAAATACTGAATCATTCGTTTTCTATTCATTCTAAACCACATTTTTCTTTGTTTTCAAAGTGTAAGATAAAAAAAAAAAAAGCAGAATCTCCCCCCCCCCTCTTTATCTTTTTGTCTTTTTCTCCCAGCATGATTCCACTTGGTGAAAGATTTCAGTAATCTGGAATTGGCGTGAGGAGATTTACGATAAAATCATTGTAGTCCACCAAACCAGTCGAAGATACATTGAATTGATGGAACAAATTATCCACTGAAAAGAAAAGAAAAACATTTTTTATAAATAAACTTGATACAAAGTGAAAACATTTTTTATAAATAAAGTTGATACAAAGTGAAAACATTTTTTATAAATAAAGTTGATACAAAGTGAAAACATTTTTTACAAAAATTCTGATAGCATTGTCAATTTAATTACAATTTGATTTTGAGTCCCTGAAAAATTTTATAAAACTTCTCATAACAGCATGAACGTGAATTATTCCTCTCTTTCCTCCGCAGGATAGATCATGTGACTAAAATTCAAATGTGTACAGTTCAAAGAATGGTTAAAAATTAATTCAACAAGGTACACAAGATAGGTGGGAATCGTCATGAGAGAGAGAGGAGGGTCATTTTGTCAACTAAGCTTCAACTCCTGTCCCATCACCGCCATGTTGCATCCCTGTGTCTGTTTTACAAATATTTTAATGGAATGTGCTCTGATGAACTCGTTGCACTTGTGCCTCCCTCAACGTACATATTCCTGACAAACCTGCTTAACAACAAAATCACACCCCTTCATTATTGTGGTCTCTAAATGTCAGAAATCTTTCTACTCAAATAGTTTCTACCCTCGAACATCTAGACTTTGGAATTCCCTTCCTGCTACCTGCTTCCCTGACCGTACTGATATGCAGAAGTTTAAATGTAACGTAAACCAACATCTTGTTAATCTTTCCTAGGCATGGTCCCAAATAGTAGCCCCTTACGTCCAAGTTGCGATATGTCTTGTTTGGGGTGAACGCGAGTTAGAAAAAAAAATATTTTTGTTTATCATTCTTAAGACAAAAGACCGGACATAGGATTTTTGATGTTGAGTCCGAAAATTTTGTAGTCACTGTTAGTTCAGACAGTTTTAAGTTTACAACAGTCGACGACAGTTGGCAGCTTGGAGGTCCCTTGAGAGATCGGAAAGCTTGGAGTCGGAAAAAGCAAATAGAGCTTTAGCAGATGAGGAAATGAACTGATCAACCGACCGACAAAGATTCATCACTCAGAAAACAATGGATTTAAACACAATCGGAGTTGTTGTGACGTTTCGGGATTTTTTAGATGAGATTATTTGTATTATTTGGATTCGTCAAACTACTATTCTCATCTTGAGTGTTCTTTTCACAACATTTTGGTCGATGTAACCTCCGACCTTCTTCAGGTGTATCTTGTTGAACTCAACCCTTTATTTACTTCACAGGGGTACAATGCTCTTGTTCCATCAGCCATGACTAGACAGACGCCCTAAGTAATTCGCAATTGTACTTTTCGGTCAACCACACTGAGAATTGAACCTTGAACCTTCAGGAGAATATCACATTTTACAATTGATTTTTCCAAGTACTCTAACCACTGCGTTCCAACAATATAATTAAGGTACCAACCACATTAGCACCTGCCTAACCACATTTTTGTGTTTGGGGTGATGGTCATGAGTCTTATTGTATGGTGGGGTTACTATGATAATTGTTTCACATTAACAAAAAAAAAAAAAAATGCATAAAAGCTGAAATAATTTTTTGTGTGTGTCCCGACAAAAGGAAGGTGGACCTGTAAATTCACCCTTGTTCGTTCATCTGTCCGCACTTTTTTCAATAACTATGCCTTGGAATATTTTGAAATTTTGCACAAACATTAAACATGTTATAAGTAAAAAAGTAACAGACCAGATTTTCCAGGAAAATTCTGGTTCTCCCCCCCCCCCCTAGGGGTGCCTTTCGAGTTAAAATGGCTAAAATTGACACTTGTGCTTTTTTTTAAAAAAAAAATTGATGCCTTGGATTTTTATAAAACTTTCTGAAAAGTTGTAACTAACTGATTTCTATATAATTTTGTTTATCTATACTTCGCGATAACTCTTGGGTGTGCTCCAGGGGCTCTTTTAGGGCGAATAAAAACACCACATTTTTGGGACTATTTTATCATATTTGTCCAAAATTTTCTGTGTATGTCTATTTAACAGTTTCGCATGGTGCTGAACTTAAATTTAAATATGTTAATTCCTTGGGGACTTTTGGGGCTAAATGGGGGGGGGGGAGGGCTAAACTTAGTCATTTTTTTTTATGCCTCGTTCACTGTGCGCTCACAGGGGACCATGCATGCTTCACTTGTTCTCCTTAACATTTGAGAAGTTTAAAACCCAAGTGTTATTCATTCAAAGAATAGCCTTTTTTCCTTTTATTTTGCAGCAAAAACTGCGCAGCCAAAAACAAATGCCCCAAAACTTAGCACCATGAGACTTGCTAAATAAAAATAATTTTTTTTCTTGTGCTATTTACTTGCATCCCCATGAGGGCAGAACTAGACACAAGGCTGAATTTTAATGTGGGGAAAAATCCAACTCCACAAAAAGGAACACTATGGATTGCAAGACAAATAAAGATTATCTCAATTGAGAAGGATTTCTATCACTGATCAAGAACAGAAGAGATGAAAAGTAGAATCAGAACAGATACTATAGTTTCATCTCAGCCTAATTTGCACTAATGCCCATCTTAAGTATTTAGATTGAAAAGCAACCACTGTCACAACAGATAGGATGTTAATACGAATAATTGTCTACCTGTATAAGAGCCAAGTACGTCCAAGGATGGAGTACTGTTGCCACATTTGGGCAAGGGCTACTAGAAAATCTTATCCTGCCTTGACAGAGTTCAGAATAGACTTTGTAGCTTAG
Source organism: Euprymna scolopes (assembly GCF_053919585.1). NCBI lineage: Eukaryota > Metazoa > Mollusca > Cephalopoda > Sepiida > Sepiolidae > Euprymna > Euprymna scolopes. The sequence continues at coordinate 83,441,661 of NC_136518.1, forward strand.
TGGGGGGGGGGCTTTTCTCTTCCCTCTTTCCTACAGAAGAGACATTGTGAGCCTGTTTCTGCTTTATCATTATTTTCATGGCAAGTGCTCAGCTGAAGCTTCAATCTATGGTCCCCCCCTCACTAAACTTTCACCAAAAACACTCGTCTAGCCGAAACCACTATCGATAATTTCCCAAACTCTTTATCTGTGCCAAAACCTAAATGTAGATTCCATGAACAAAGCTTCTTTCTTAAAATTGCACGCCTGTGGAACTCTTTTCCGATTGCCTGCTTCCCAGCTGACTACAATCTGATTCAAGTCCAACGTAAACAATTTCTTGATGAACCGTCTCCCTAAGTAATTCAATTTACAAAACTCCCACTACTTATGTTTACTAGGCTATAATCACATTGCCCAATGTATACCCTTTAACCCTTATCCTCGAGTGGCCTCCGGGTGATTCCTGTGTAAAAAAAAAAAAGAAAATTTGGAATAATCTGTAAACAACATTCAGATCCTAATGATTTATAAGAAGTGAATAGAGTTTAAGGTTTGTATTTCGCGTGGGAAGTGAATCAAACAAATAACTTGCCATTTTTATTATAGAGAGGAAAAAAAAACTATAGAATACAACTATCATTTCCCTTAAATTTGTATAAATTGCCTCCCTTGAACTCGTATGAATTATCTCCCTTGAACTCTTACAAGTTGTTTCTCTTGAACTTTTATATTTTAAAATTACAGTTTTGTTTTGTTTTTTGTAGATAGTTTCTATTTGTCTTTTTGGGAGCGTAGAGTTAGATACAAGGCCGGTTTTTCATGTAAAGAAAATCTAGCTACTGAAAAGGAGCGCTCTCGATTAGGAGAGTGGGACAAAAAATTTAAATTGCCTTAGTTTACAGAGATTTCTTCTTTAATGACTGACGACATGGAAAAAAAGTTTAGCATGAAAACAGATACCGTATTACGTGTGTTTTTTTTTTTTGTTTTTTTTTACCTTAAACAGTAGGAAAAGTTGTCTTAAATATTTCAGATATGCTCCCCCAATTTTTTTTTGGAATTCATTTTTTCTTTCTTATTCAAACAATCTATCTATTTATAGAAGTGTACATGTTCATACAGGATGGAACGATAAAGTTGTTGCCCTAAAGAAAACTACAGCTTTATTTTAAAACTTTTATTGAAAAAATCAATTCTGTTGACCTCTATTCAATGTAGCCAACTTCAGCCTCAATCACCGCCTTGATACGGATCTAGAACTGAGAGCATGCTTTTTTTCCACAAGCGTCAACGGGAGTCAGCAAATACTTGGCAGATGGCGGTGATCAGGCTGCCTTTGTTGGTGATGTTCTCGACATATAACCAAACAGCGGGTTCAGGTCGGAGGAGAAGGGGGGTGAGATAAAGGTAAAGTCGTAGCATTCCTTCTGAAGACAAACCTGGGTCTCTTTGGACTTGTGGGCTGGCGCAGAGTCCTGCCGCCACACCCAGGGTCTGCCAGCGGCCACCTCATTGCATCAGGGGATCACCACACTCTTCAGTACATCCAGGTAGTATGATGTGACCCTCACTTGAAAGACCATAATTGTGGCCAGAAACTTTGTTTTTATCACTCTGGGCATATCCCTGTTATTCGCAACAATCAAGTGATGCATGTTGAGGGTGCTGGCAATGGTCCTGTTGTTATAACTTGGATTAGTAGAGAACAGGAGTTGTACAGCAGCACATCTCCGATCTCGCTCGAACATTATGTCACTCTCAGACATGATATAAGGCTCCTATCGTTTTGGGATTTGTGCACACCTGCCAACTAATAGATGGTCTGCATCAAACAGAAATGGAATCGTGTATTTTCTAGGGTGACAATTTTATCGGTCCACACTATATTTTAATGTACAGAATTAACTCTTAAGTCATTTTAGTTTTAGAAAAGTTCTCAATGGGTAGCCAATCCATTGAAGCCCCAAGATAAAAAATTGAATTCCTTCGCGTGTAAAGAATGAAAAGTATATGTAGAATTCCAAAATATCCAGTATGTTTTATGGATGATTCCAGGATCTGATAGGTTGGTAGCAAAGCGTCTTTCCACTTGATTGGTCAATTCCCTGTCTCTAAATAGAACCTTCCAATTTTTTTAACTCATTCCCTGTATTTATATAAAAAATGTTGCAACAAACTCCTAAACTAATTAACCAATTATTATGAATTTTAAAACACAGCTGAGTGGCAAAAGAGTTGGTAATGTCTAATCTAATTAGGCCCCGTTTCTTAGTGTTTTGTCCGAATGAAATGGAACTTTGGTCATAACTAGTTTATTATACTCAAAACATCATATCAAAACACTAGGGTCTTTGGCCTTTTTTTCTCCGTTCTACAACATATGTTCTAGGTATACTTTCTATGTTGTTTTTTTTGGGGGGTCATCCTGCAATTGAATTAATTATACATGGAGGCAGATATTTTTTCTTGGTTTTCAGGCCAAGATCACAGTGCAGTATCTGTTTTGATGCTACACTTCACCTTTTCTGTCCTCGGTCAGTGGAGGAGAAATACTTAATGACTGAGAATTTTTATTTTTGTTTCTATCTAGAGTGCCCTTTTTGGGGAGCTGAATTTTCCCCATATTGGCAAGTAAATAAGAATACTAAAACTCTGTAAATTCCGAGACAGACGAGAGAAGGGGGGAGAGAGACAGACGAGAGAAGGGGGGAGAGAGACAGACGAGAGAAGGGGGGAGAGAGACAGACGAGAGAAGGGGGGAGAGAGACAGACGAGAGAAGGGGGGAGAGAGACAGACGAGAGAAGGGGGGAGAGAGACAGACGAGAGAAGGGGGGAGAGAGACAGACGAGAGAAGGGGGGAGAGAGACAGACGAGAGAAGGGGGGAGAGAGACAGACGAGAGAAGGGGGGAGAGAGACAGACGAGAGAAGGGGGGAGAGAGACAGACGAGAGAAGGGGGGAGAGAGACAGACGAGAGAAGGGGGGAGAGAGACAGACGAGAGAAGGGGGGAGGGAGACAGACGAGAGAAGGGGGGAGGGAGACAGACGAGAGAAGGGGGGAGGGAGACAGACGAGAGAAGGGGGGAGGGAGACAGACGAGAGAAGGGGGGAGGGAGACAGACGAGAGAAGGGGGGAGGGAGACAGACGAGAGAAGGGGGGAGGGAGACAGACGAGAGAAGGGGGGAGGGAGACAGACGAGAGAAGGGGGGAGGGAGACAGACGAGAGAAGGGGGGAGGGAGACAGACGAGAGAAGGGGGGAGAGAGACAGACGAGAGAAGGGGGGAGAGAGACAGACGAGAGAAGGGGGGAGAGAGACAGACGAGAGAAGGGGGGAGAGAGACAGACGAGAGAAGGGGGGAGAGAGACAGACGAGAGAAGGGGGGAGAGAGACAGACGAGAGAAGGGGGAGAGAGACAGAAGAGAGAAGGGGTGAGAGAGACAGAAGAGAGACAGAAGAGAGAAGGGGGGAGAGAGACAGAAGAGAGAAGGGTGAGAAAGGATAGGTGGAGTGGGGGGAGAAAAGAGAGAGAGAGAGAGGGAGTATATATAGGAATTTCACTAAAAAATTGAACGCACATCCTATACAAAATAAAAATTGATTGCATCAACCAGACCTCAGCTGATTCTATGACACGCAATGTCCAAATATCAACACACAAGAGCTATGTTGTCAGAAGACAAAGATACTCTTTCAACCGAAAGACTTCTCCAGACTAAAAAAAACAGAGATAATAAATACCTTCTTGTTTAGAGAGTTTGTCACCCAGATTTTGTAGGATATGTCTCAACTCTGCCGCAGGGATAGAACCGGTTCCTTTGATGTCGTGGGCTTTAAATGCGGCACGGATTTCCTTTTCAGTTTTCTCCACTTGACTATGTTGCCCCAATGCCTTCAAAAATTGCGCAAAATTCAAGCACCTCTCCTCTGAAAAAAAAATAAATAAACAAGCAAATATATAGATATACGGAAAAGTGACAAACCTACGCATAGAGCTGTTTATACAAATTAGTCAATGCATCAAAAAATCCAAAATCAAGTTTGTCAGTCAATCAATTATCAGGACTTTTGTCGAAATTCATCTTTTGCTTCCACTAATAAGTAACTGCACAATTACATTGACACACCGGTTCTCGCTAGATCAGCAAAGTTAAGCAATAATGAGCTAGGTCAGTACCAGAGAAGGTGAAGTGCTGTATGTACCGTGCCGAGTCATAGAAATTTGCATGTTGGTATCTGGGATGCGTTAACTCACTGGGGGAGATGCCCCTCCAAATCAAGACGGAAATCAATGCAAAACTACTGTCTTTACTTGTCTTCCCGAGATTACCATGACTGTACAGGGCCACCGCTGCTGAGTAAGTAACATATTTAAAGGTCACTTATACGGTTATGAGTGCTGGACAATCACCAACAGTAAGAAGAAGAGACTAGAGGCAACTAAAACTTGATTCTTGAAGAGAATTTTGAAGATATCCTGGACAGAAGAGAAAATAAACCAAAACGTATTAGAAATAGCAAACGCAGAAAGGTCTCTAATACGAACAGTACGAAAACGACAAATGAGATTCATGGACCATGTCTACAGAATAAAGCAGAATAGAACAGATTAGCTTGCCGGGAAAGCTTGTGGGTAGAAGAAGGAGAATACAACAGTGAAAAACATATGTTGACAGTCTGAACACCTGGGTAACATCAAAAATGAATTCATGAATGCCTCGAGAGAGGGAGATTGATGGAGCCGTCAATGCTTGTACCAGACAGGACATCACTTGAATGAATGAAGGAATGTAAAGTGGTTGACTATAATCGTGTGACCTAAAAGTTTCTTTTTTTTATTTGCTACTATACAGAGATGTAAGGGAGAGTGTCACATTTTTCCAAGGATTACTCCAATTAACTTTGCTCCTCACCTTAAAAACCTAAGTGTTTACTTAACAAGATGAAATCAGTATCATTTTTAAATTTTTAGTCTAAACTGAGGGTTGAATTTTGAAGACTAACCAGAAATATTTAAGCAGTTTTCAAATTTTATCAACTAGCTTTGACTGATTTCTGCAGTGGTGATAGGACAAATTTATCTACTTATAAATTTTCTAATTTTTGCAGATTTTTTTTTCTATTTTGCAAATATTAATTCCTCTAGTGCTGTCATATAAAAGACAATTTCTTTTGTAATATTCTATATTGGCTACACCATTATTATGATGTTGAAGTTCATTTTGTAAGAGACTAAAAGATATACTTCATTTTATTGTTTCTTACAAACAAAACATGACATGCTTCAATAAGTTTCCAGATTTTTTTGTACAGACACTTATTAATAGTATACACATGAAACTCTAATCCCTTTCAAAGTAATCTATGGCTGACAATGTACATGTTGTACCGTTTCAACAACTTCTGGAAGGCACCATAGAAGTTCTCTTGTGTGAGTGTGGAAATGGCTCTCGTCACAGCCTCTAAGGTTTTCTTTGAGCTTAGAGAATAACCAAAAGTCACAGGGAGCAAGGTCTAGACTAGGGAGGGTGAGGAACTATCTTGATGTTCATCTTGGTCAAATAGTCTGTGACAAAGGATGGAGTTGTGGACTGCACGTTTGAAACAAACTTTGCGCAAATCTTTTGCACCTTCAATTTCTTACGTGGCAAGCTGGCCTAATGGTTATTATATTTGACATCAGACTGTGTATGTATTGGTTCTATAGACATACGACGGTCCTTATCCATGTAATTTTTTATTTGGCCAATTAACTCTGGTGTTTTGACTTCCTTACTCCTTCCACACTTCTCATTATCCTTGCCTTCCTTGAATCTCTTATGCCACTCAAAAACTGATGTTTGATTCATGCAAGATGGTCCAAAAGCAGTCTGAAGCATTCCATACGTTTCTGCGGCATTTTTTCCAAGTTTAAAACAGAATATTTTTGCATATCCTTCTTTTAAAGCATCCTCACGTCCGGATTGCATTTTTAAATACATCAGCTGTGACAATTAGGCTTTAGTAGGGTGTATTCCAATTCCTGCTGTAGCTGTTAATTTGAATCCGGAATCATAAAAAATGGTCAGCCATCTTATAAGATGTATAGCAATGACATACTGAATTTTTAAGAGTCTGCAATTGTAATTGAAAAGGTCTGGAAACTTACTGAAGGCAACTCATACTTTTCCTTAGCCTTACCACTAACCATAAGTCTGGGTAGCAACAAATATTTGCAAAATAAACTGCAAAATTCAAAAAACAAATTAATATTTTCACAAATTTGCACGGCGAATTAATTTGTCTTCTCATCACCACGAGAGACAGACAAAACTACTTAGTGTTTGCGCATCTATGTTACTGTGCTATTTTTTAACAGTATTTTCAAGTTAAATTCAATTTTTATGATATTTTTGTCTATTAAATTGTTAGGTGAACGTACAGAATAGTTACAAAACACCCTCCCCTCTATATGTTAAGAATGGCTTTCTAAATAATTTTATAATTTCAGCATGGTAACATAGATGCACAAGTACCAACAACTTAATATTTGGAAGCCATTTTGGGAGCTAACTTCTACAATATAGTAAAGCTGAAATCAAGATGAATTTCTCAATCTGGTGAGCCATGGCTCTCCTAGTGTGTGTGTAAAAAATGGGACAGCACAAAAGTTTGTTTTAAACCGGCAATTGATTTCAACGAAGAAAGTTCAAATTGATTGATTGATTGTTTTTGTTTTACAGCATATCAACCCTTTTCGGGTTATTTAATGCTGAATTCAAAGATTCGGAAGAAAAATATTTTAATAGAATATATTTGTTTTCAAGTCGGTTTCTATTCAACCCATAGTTGGGACCCTAACAGGTACTACCACTCAGAGTGGACCTGGGAGCAATGGCAATTAAAGGGTGGCTCCACACTCCCCAAAGCCCGCAAGCTGAGGCCTCACTACTGGATATAGTTTAAGGTTATATCCAGGACCAAAAGTTAAAATTAAGAGAAAGACACAGAGTGCATATGCGAGGCTTGAAAAGAGACAGGAAGTCATTCTTTGATAAAATACAAGTCATCCAACTCACTTTTTTAGAATTCATTTTGAAATCTTACAGGAAAAGAAAGAAATAAAATTCAGCTAAATAGAGGCTGTCTGTAACTATAAAAGCCTGATTCTTAAAGAAAAGATTTCCAGTATAATTATTAGACTAGATTGGTGTTCAAGAGAGAAGGAGAAAGTGATAGGTTAAAAACCTCATGCAATACAAAAACTGTTACAATCGTCAGCACTAAAGGTGAAAAAACAAATAAAACAAACAAAATAAACTATATCTATATATAAGTGATCTTGTCCGTCTGTGGAACGGTCTCTACCAAACTACTCTGTAAATTTTGGATCTAAAGATTTGAAACTTGATATATATGGGATTTGGACCTGCTGAACAAATTCGATTTGGCTTTTATCTGGTAAAAATAGCTGCTAAGAGGTTAAAATTGAAAAAAATAGAAACATGCCAAACGTAAGTCGATAAAACGTTACTTTTACACAAATATACATTTATACCTTTAACATTTTTTTTTTAGTTTTTATATGCATATGGACTTTTCTAAGATGGTAACAAATAATGCTGGAGAACTATGTTTTGGTTTTAATTCTAGCTGATGGCACCCAAATCATATTTTTCTTATTCTAACTTTTCACTACTATATATTGCATACAATCAATAGAGAATCAATGGCTCTATAGTAATAATATGAGATCTGCATTAATTAAAATATATTTAAGCATATTTTATGACTGGACAACGCCAGGTGGCTTGCTAGTATATATATGTGTGTGTGTGTGTGTGTGTATAAAAGTGATTGTGTGTGCTGAAATGGTCTGTACCAAACTACCCTGTCAACTTTTGGTCTACAGATTTGAAACTTGATATATAGGGAATTCGGACCTGTGGAACAAATTTGGTTTTTTTTTTTTTTGCTGGTAAAAATAGCTGCTATGGGGTTAAAATTAAAAAAATCGGAACTTACCAGGCATAAGTTCACTTAAAGTGCTCCTCTACATTTATACATTTAATAACATTAATTTTGGAAGTTTTGATATCATCTGTTCTTGGGTCATATGACAGTGAATAATGCTGGAGAGTTAAATGCTTCGGTTCTAGTAAATCGTACCAAAGTTATTTTTTTTTTAACTTTTGAAATTACTACTACATATTGGGTACAATATAATAATCAATATAAATTTGGCTCTATAATATTAAATATGTAAGCTGCATGAATTAAAAAAAATTTTTTTTTTTATTACATTTTCACCCCAAACAAGGCACATAGGGGGCTACTATCAGGGGCAACAACTACTGGGGTATTATGTTGGGATTTGGGCAGTAAGATGTCGGTTCACCTTACACTTGAACTTCTGCACGTCAGTACAGTTGGGGAAGCAGGGACCTGGAATGTAATTCCAGAGTCTAGCGGTTCTGGGGAAGAAACTACTGGAGTAGAAATATTTTTTACATCTAGGGATCTCTACTGTGTGGGGGTGGGATTTAGCTGCCTGCCAGGTTTGTCGAGGGTGTCTACATCGTGAGGCATATTTTACGAGTAGGCAATGCTGGATGGCCTGCTATAAAACGATGCCACAAAACAAACAATGCCACAAAACAAAAACAAACAATACAACAACAAAAAAACAATACAACAAAACAAAACAAACGATGCCACAAAACAAACGATACAAAAAAAAATAACACAAAAAAAAATAATACAAAAAAAATACAAAAAAAAATAAATAAAATAATACAACAACAAAAAAAAAAAAATTCAAAAACTCTGAATTTTAAGAAATTAGAAATTAAATTTTACCATTCATGTATTTTTGGAAATACTTGGCAACTTCATTTCTGGTTGGACTATAACCCAACGAACACATAATCAAAGATAATTCTTCCACATCAGTGATGATATTCTTTTTCGCATGGAAGCTGAAACATTCTTTGAACTCTGAAAAAAAATATAGAAATCAAAACCTTAGTATGTAAAAAAAAAAAAAAAAACTGGCGCTTGTTCATTATTAAAGTGAAAGTCGAAAATCAAAAAATTGAATTTCAATTAAAACCAACAATATCTACTGAATTGTCATGTCATATAATGAACGTATTCAGAAAATTTCAAAAAATAAGGTAGAAATTTAATTCATAATATAGTTTCCAAAGATGATTACCGAAAATTGAGTTTTGCTAAAGAAAATAAACCGGAGAGTTTGAATCGTAACAAGGGAGATAATTACTTTCTGAAAACTGAAAAACATGGGCCAATTTAACAAAACTCAATTTTCACTAATTGTCTTTGAAACCCGTTTTCATTAATAATTAATTTTCTACCTTATCGTTTTTCGTAATTTTTGGATATGTTCATTACTGTGACATGACAAGTAGATATGTTGGTTTTATTTGAAATTAAATATTTTGATTTTTGTTATTATAACGGAGAAGCGCCAAAATTTTTTAACAAAAATAAAATTGATCATTTTGGATGTATATGTAAATATATATATATATATATATAAGAATGAAAATGTGTGCGAGTGTGAGAACACTTTTCAACTTATTTACTCAAATTTTTGATCTACCGACTTGAAATTTGGTATATTGGGTATTCAGACATGTGGAAAACTTTTTAATCGGTCTTCATCTAGAAAAAAAAAAGACTGCTAAGCGGTAATAATTGAAAATTTGGTACGTGGGGAGGGGGGTCATCAGATTTTTATCTGTTTATCCGATTGTGTATGCGTGAATTGTTCATGTGATAAATTATTTATGTTAAGAATAAGTAGGTTTGAAAACACTTTAAATATCGTGGCAAGCTGGCCTAATGGTTATTGTATTTGACTCACTGTCTTTAGGTTTTAGCTTCGATCTCAAAGAGTATTTTTTTATTTTTTTTTTATTTACAAGTGAAAATAACATAATACTCAAATGCACATGTCTGTTTCTTTTTGGGTTTTTTTTTTTCCTGAAGGAATTTAATTTTCTGCATTAATTAAAATATAATACTTATGTATATCTTACAACCAGGCAATGCTGGGTGGCCTGCTAGTTAATCGATACAATAATAAGTTATGCATTTCAAGTTCATTCATACATTTCACACATACTTAAAAAGATAAGATCATCTAATTAGCAAAGATGGTGATTGGTTGTTTTTGTTTTACGGCATATCAACCCTTTTCAGGTTATTTAATGCCGAATCCAGTGATTTTGAAGAACAATTTTTTTAATAGAGTATATTTGTTTTTTTTAAGTCGGTTTCTATTTAACCCATAGTTGGGACCCTAACAGGTACTATCAGTCCGGGTCAGAGTGGACCTGGGAGCAATAGCAATTAAAGGGTGGCTCCACACTCCCCAAAGCCCGCAAGCTGGGGCCTCACCATCGGATATAGATTAAGGCCATATCCAGGACCAATGATTCTAAGGGAGCATAACATCGGCAAAATCTCTTATTTGAAAATTCAAATATTTTAGGTTTGCATATTTTTTTTTGCACCATAAAATGGAGTCCTGTTGCTACATCTGAGCTGCTCGGTGCGCCTTATCTTGCCTTGATAGAGTTTAAAAACTTTTCTCTTTCCTGCAACGTCTTTTCCGCACAAGACGTTGCAAGCCTGTGTCTACTCTATCGTTATTTTCATGACAATAGTGGGCTAAAAAAAAAAGTTTTAAGTTTAGTTAATCCATACCTACCTCTATTACGAACAAATTTTTGTTTCTCACCAAAATATTCAAATAAAAAAAATTAGTTCCACGTCTCCAATTGGTCCAAAAATGATCTATGTTAAGTTTATATAGGAAAGTTATCCCCTACTTTAAAACAGTTAATGTTTGAAACAATATTTTTTTTGTGGATATTTTTTCAGCCTGTTTGCATGTAATCGCCCCAAAAAAGTAGAATCTAATTTAAAAAATACCAAATAAGTTAAGAATGCTGAAACGATTTTTTGGGAAATATCCAAGAAAATTTTCAGTACTTATGTCAACAATTCCAAGTCTCACCGAACACGTCCGAGATTGGTAAACCTTAACGAAGTTCACTGAATAATCTACACACTATGAACTGAACTGTATTTTTTGTTACTTTTATAATTATTATTAGTTCAAGTTCTCTCTGATTCTCCCTCCTCTGACCTTGAACACATGGTGCAATGGGTAACAAGGTGGTTGGTTAATTTTAATGGTTGGTTAATTTTAATGCACCTAAAAACAAAGCTTCCATCTTTACATCATCAACGCTCTGATCCCCATCTGGAATCAATTGAAATGAATGGCTCTCGTCTTGGAAAGGCTCCATGTTTTGACAAGCTTCTGGGTCTGACCTTTACTTTTGATCTAAAATGGAACACGTACATCAAATCTGTTGCCAAGGCTGCTGAAAAAATGGTGGGATCGTTCTACTGCTCCAGTAGATATCTCACTGCTGATGAAATTCTCTATCTGTATAGGAGCCAAGTA
>NC_136518.1:83458124-83535624 GCF_053919585.1 Euprymna scolopes
TTAAAAAAAAAATCACGTTGTTTGTTTTTTTGTTTGTTTTTTTTAATGAAACCTTGGTCCTTGCTCCTTTAATTGAAAAAAAAATTAGGGCTTGAATTACATTTTTCGAGGAGTTATAAACTTGGAAAGACGAGGTTGAATTATTCAATATTATTCACGAAATTTCTGACACACCTACCCAATATATAGTAATAATTTACAAAGTTTTTTTTTTTCTTAATGATTCATGCTCCACCACCGAGAACCGAAACCAAAACGCTTAGCTTACGATTTACTTTTTCCTTTGATGTTAGTGCCTGAGCTATGAAGACATGTTTGCTGCAAGGCTAAAAAATTAAAACATGAATAAATAGCTATTATGTTATGCATCCATATTCATAATGCCGTCGTTCGACCTTCACCTGGCAAATTCCATTTTTAAATTTTCACAATTTTGCACCAATTTTCCCCAGCTAAAACCCAAACATAAAGTTTTGCATGGGTTCAATGCCCTATGTATCAAGTTTCATGTCTGGAGACCAAAAACGAACAGAGGAGTTTGGTAGACAAAATTTTTTAAACAATTATATATACGCATACAGAAATATATATATATATATATATATATATATATATATATATATATATATATATATATATATATATATATATATATAGAAAGAGGTGTGTGTTTACTATAACCTTTTTACGCAAATATTGCACAAGTATTAATCATATAGAATATCTGCATGAATATAATTACACGTAATAGTTAACTAAAGATGATCATCCCATAAGAAACCCGAAAAAACTAATAGGGAATTAATTAAAATGAATGTTTAAAAGAATATGCAAATTAGCTAGATCTTTTGCAGATGAATACAATTTCACAACCTAGGTATAAAACAAATAAAATAAAAAAGAAAAAAGAAAAAAATTGTTAAGTTGTATTTTCTTTTTAAATAAACAGAAAAAAGGTCCGCCTTTTTTCTTCTTGGCCTTCCGGCCAAGATCAAAGGATTTAATATCTCAAAGTGTAGTATCTGTTCCGGCAGATACTGCACTTAAGATAATTTGTACCAGTCAATGGAGGGGAAACCCTCTATACTGGGACAATTATTATTTTTGGTAACCAGAGTGACCCCTTTTAGGGGAGCTGGTTTTTACCTCACATTAAAAACGGCCTTGTGCCTAATTTGCTCAGTGGGGGAGCAAATAAACACCATCTGTTCCGGCAGATACTGCAAGCTATGACTAGCTATGACTAGCGAAGACCAGATGTGGGGGCAACCCCACATGTCTGACCTTTAACCAGCTCCCATTTCCCACCTCTCGGGAGCTGGTCCCCTTTTCCCCTTCCCCCTCCCTTCACTCCTCACATTAAAAATTGGCCTTGTGCCTAATTTGCTCGGTGGGGGAGCAAATAAATACCATCTGTTCTGGCAGATACTGCAAGCTATGACTAGCTAGGACTAGCTATGACTAGCAAAGACCAGATGTGGGGGCAACCCCACATGCCTGACCTTTAACCAGCTCCCATTTCCCACCTCTCGGGAGCTGGTCCCCTTTTTCCCTTCCCCCTCCCTTCACTCCTCACATTAAAAATTGGCCTTGTGCCTAATTTGCTCGGTGGGGGAGCAAATAAATACCATCTGTTCCGGCAGATAGTACAACCAAAGACCATTGCCCTTGCGGCAATCAGTTTCTGGTCCATGTAGGGGTAACCCTATACACCAAGAGGCTCTCACTACCAGCTCCCCACCTCCTCTCAGAGGAGCTGGTCCCCTTTCCCTTCTCCCCCCCTCCACATTAAAAAACGGCCTCATGCCTAATTTGCTCTTGTGGGGAAGCAAATAAACAAAAAAAAAGGTTCGCCTTTTTTCTTCTTGGCCTTCAGGGCAAGATCTTTTTTCTGTTATCAAAGTGTAGTATCTGTTTCAGCAGATGCTGCTTTCAAAGACCGTATGTGGGAGCAACCCCACATCTCAGACCATTGCTCTGGAGCAATCAGTTTTGGTCAATGTAGGGAAAACCCTTTATACTAATTGTCTCTATCCAGTTCCCTCTCGGGAGAACTGGTCCTCCTCCCCTCATTCCCACATTAAAAAATGGCCTTGTGCCTAACTTGCTCAATGGGAAAGCAAATAAATAATTAAATAAATAGAAAAAAGGGTTTTTAATATGAATACACAAAAACTCAATTTATAGGAGTGTAGATTGAACATCCACCCCACACCCCCATAAAATAGGGTGCTTGTGTAGATTAGTGCTCTTTAAAACCAACGCATTTCAGGTGAAAACATTATTACGTACTTACGTGTCACGTCAAAATTAGTATATATTAAAAAAATTATGAAAAATAATTTAGTAGTAGATGTGCTAGATGTATTTTTAACAAAAAAATCACCCACAATTACATTATGTTTAAAACTGGTGTAATCTTAATTTAAGTTGAGGGTTGGTTGGTTGTTTTTGTTTTATGGCATATCAACCCTTTTTGGGTTATTTAATGTCGAATCCAAAGATTTTGAAGAAAAATTTTTTAATAGAATATATTTGTTGTTTTCAAGTCGGTTTCTATTTAACCCATAGTTGGGACCCTAACAGGTACTACCACTCCGGGTCAGAGTGGACCTGGGAGCAATGCCAATTAAAGGGTGTCCTCACACTCCCCAAAGCCCGCAAGCTGGGGCCTCACCACTGGATATAGTTTAAGGTCATATCCAGGACCTTAACGTCTATGCATTAACGTCTATGCATTCAAGTGTTGTCTTTATTTCAGTCTTTTTTATTAGTTTTTTATCCATTGTAACTTCTTAGCAATTCTTTCGATGACAATTTCTTCCATTTTTTTTTTTTACAAAGTTTTTCGAAATTGTTCTTAATAGACCTACTATTATTGGCGTTATCTTAACTTTTTTTTTAGATTTGTATTTTTTTTTTTTTTTTTGGCCGAACAAATACTTTGAAGTATGTATTTTTATTTCGACTAAAATTTATCTGATTTCTTTATTTCGTCCTTTTTTCTTGTTGCATACATTTCGATCATTTAATTAATGGTCATATCCAGGACCTAAGTCAAGGGAGGTAAGTAAGTTTGTCATATTGAATTAGCCGCATAATTCTTCCACATTAACAAATACGATAAAACTCGATAATTCGGTAAATTCTATACTTGTAATTCGTTTTCGACTTGATTATTTTTCTTAATTTTATTATTAAATAAATTAGATTCTATTTTTTTTTATTACCTGTGAATACACTGAAAGAAGAAAAAATTGTTTTAGAATTTAGAGTGTGTATCAGTTTTACATATAAACTTAATGTAAAATGATCCCCATTGCTGAACCATTATAGCAGTTTAGTGGCATTAACCAATTTAACCAACTTGTATGTTTTTCAGTCTTGTGTCTATTTGTAGGTGATTATAGGTGATTTCACAAGAGACTATAGGTGGGGATCGAGAACCTTCGCACTCAAATTTAAACAATAAGAGTTTGTAGAAGAACTTTACCATTCGAACTTAGGGTAAATTGTTAGTGTTAAGGAAGTTTTTTTAGGAAGGACTTTGTCATTTGGATTTAGGTTTAGTGGTAGGATTAAGGGAGATCTTATAGAGGGGCTTGCCACTCGGACCTAGGGTCAGATGTAGGTTAAGGGAGAGTTTTTTTCTTTAGAGGAGCTTTCCAGTTTGCCCTGACAAGGCCCTGTACAGAGAGATCTTAGACACTCAAGGATCGTGTCTAGTTGGCATTCAAGTTCTCTTGACAGAAAACAATGCAGTTTCTTTCTTTCTGCACATGTCATCATTCAAGCCAATCAATCATATCTATTCAAAATGTCATATTCATGGTAACTGGCAGAACATTATAAAAAGAATGTATTTCTCCATTCCAATGCTCACAAACAGGGTTTGCCGCACGGCGGCAATTCAGCAGCAGCTTTTTATCTCTAACTTCTTCCGGGCCAAACAGTATTTTCACTACAACAATGACAATAGTCAGCAACAGTTTACCTTTCTTTCTGCAGTACTACAACAATGACTGCCATTATGATCATTAAAAAAAGGCTTCCTTAAGTCTTGACAGACTATGGATACCCACTGTAAGGGTGCATGCGCATGAAATTTTTGTGGCAAGAGTTTCGCAATCTACAACCACACCTCCCCTGAGTCAACATTGTTGCATACCAGAGGCAAGTGGAGGTTCAGGACGACTGGAAACAATGCCGAGATAAGCGGAAAGCACATACAGCACCTAGAATTCCCAAATGGTCACTCATCTGGTACTAACCAGGCTCAATGTTGCTTAACTTCGGTGATCTGATGAGAACCGATGTGTCAACATGATTATGCCGTATATTATGATCATTATAATCACAGTAACTACAGCAGCTTGTTTCTAATAAAGAAGCTAACCATAGCTAAAGCCACCACCACCACCATCATCATCATCATCAACAACAACAACAACACCTGCAGTTTGTTCTCCAACTATCCAAAGTTCTATAGCAACTAAATCAATAAAGTGACGGTGGCTCAATGGTTAACGATACGGGCTGACAACCTGGGTGTGCCAGGTTCAAATCCAGTTCATTCCACTTATAGTTTGGGATGTTGGTAACCTATATGTGGTTCCTTCTGTAAGTATCCGATGTCTTCTTAGAAAGAATTCTAACTAGAAAGATATCAGTGAAACGAATGTCAACAACAATCATCTGATTTAATCAAAATGAATAATGCTGAACGCCAACAACAATATCAACTACATCAAAAGCAGCAACTCCGTGCAAAAAGGTCAAAGAGGACACTTCAGCTAGAATAATCATCCGCATCACCTTACGATAATAATCCATCATCTTTAACGTTGATTTGCTGAAGCATGAACTCTTTTCGTAAAGGTCACATATTTATTTTTTTTAAATAAATATGTGACCTTCATCATTTGCTGCACACATGAGTTTGTGTTTTTCTTTCTTCGTCATTCTCATATTTGTAGAGGACTAGGATATATAAATCCTAATCCCATTACAACAGAAAAATAATGAAACGAATGGAATGAAGGAAACAAAACTCAATTTCTGGATAAGATAAACATGTCGTTTATTTACTGTTAAAAAGTGAATGTTTTAGGTGTAACATGTCCGCGTGGGTGTAACCATCGTTTGTTGCGGGACTGGTGGTGTAGAAAGAAAAGGAAATGTGTGTTCATCTCACGTTCGGGTCACTATCGTTTGTTTGCGCGTGGGAAGAGAAGTGAGTAGTGTAGTGGAAATGAGAATGATAGTCCAGCGTGTAGACAAAGACATGTTAGACAAAGGATAGAGGGTTGACATCAGTTAAACTGCACGCCATGTTAGCAGTCAGCTACGCGAAGGTATTCTCAGGGGAAAGTTATATATATAGAGAGAGAAAGAGTGAGAATGTCAATCCAGTTCATGGAGAGAGAAAGCGTATAAAGTGTACATACTGTTTGTTAGCCTTTTGTCCCACATAGTAGCAAGTGGCGTGAGGCACGCGCGCGCCTGCCGAAAAGGCACGCTGTCGGTCCGTAGACCGCCCAGCTAGGAAGCTGGTCTGAAAAGGGGGGCAAACAGCTTGTCTCTTGCTTTTATAATTGTTTCTGGTGGTCTTTTGCGCATGTGTGGATTTCCTTTGAAAGGGGAAGTGACGTCGTCCATCTGTGCGTACATGTACATACGTTAGCGTGTGTGTGTATACACGTGAATGTGAGTGTATGTACGCGAACGTGAATATATGTACGTGTGTGGACGTGCGTCCGTATGTTTGTGTGCGCGTATGTATATGACAAGTAATATAGCTTGAGATGTGAACGCGTGTTTTTGTGTGAGACTAGAAAAGGCTCGCGCATATTTCTGCCTGTGTTTCCTTTCTGAGTTGTAATTCTGATCACTAGAAATCGACTTAGCAACAATTTTAATTTTGCATGAGGGTCCTTCCAAAAATAACGCCTCCTTTTTTTTTTTTTTTCTCCCGAATGAATCAGAAGGGATTGCAAATTGCATTGTTACGATGACTGAACTTATGCAATCTCTCTGTTGTAGAGATTGATGGTATGAGATTCAAAGAAAACAACTCCTGTCATGGACGTGTGTCAGTAGAGGTGTGTCATTAAATTCCTATCAAAAGTGCGTTGAGAATGATGGTGACTACGTAGAAAAATAAACTTTAGAGCTCGTTTTAATGGTACCGCTCTCGTTTTCATAACTCTTCAACTTTTTGAGTTATAAAATAAAAATGGGAGACTTTACTTTAGGAACAAGCCTCATAAGGTCACCTTTTAACTGTTTCCTATATACTTTTTCCTCACAGGAACAAAGTTAGACGTGAGGTCGAGGTTTTAATGTGGGAAAAATCCAGCTTGACAAAAATAAAAATTACCTCAGTTTAGAAGGAATTCTTTTTCAACGACTGATCACAGAATAGACTGGGTGTAGTATAAGAACGAATACCGCACTTTGTGTGCTTTGTCTTTTAGCTGTTGTCGTAACTTGCTACGAGATTTTACTGAGTAAGTATGGCGAGCCATGGGGGCTGATCTATATAAGCACCAAAAAATAGATTTATAATTAACTTTACATAATCAACACTTCGGACTGAGTCGATGTTTTTATCTTTATATTCTTTACCTTAAGATTAAAAAAAACGCTTGTTATATTTTAAAGATAAAAGTTTTTTAGTTTGTTTTTTTTTTTGAGAAGGATTGGAGACACTCTTGACCTGAATTTAAAATTTATTTTATCTCCATATTAATAAAATAAAAAATTTTAAGACTTCATACTTCCGTCTAACAATGTAAAGATGTTAAGGATAGGCCAAAGTCTTATCTGGGTATTCTTCAAATTGTATTAGTGGTGGAGGGAGGGCGGGCTTGCCTCGCTGTAAAATACGGTTTTTTTTTTTGGGGGGGGGGGTTACACAGTGATCACCACTTATCAAGGCCCGGAAGCCACTCAGGGATAAGGGTTATTGCAAGTACAATTTTGTTAAACGTTATGACATATTTCCATTCTATGGAGGTCAGGCGCGAACGAACACCCCGTAATTTTATTATACCATATTTCTTCCAACTGAAACATAATTATCAAAGTATACTTACGCAGATAGATATGAAAAGTCTTTATTAAAGTTTGTGCATATTTCCATTCAATGAAGATCAGGCGCGAAAGCAGACCCCACAATTTTATTATACCATCCCTATTTAAGTTAAAACATACTTATCAAAGTATTCTTGTGTACATCTATATAAAAAACACTTGTAAACGTTTTTTTTATTTTTTTATTTTTTATTTCCATACTTTGTGGACCATGCGCGAACGCAGACTCCACAATTTTAATGAACCACCATTCTGCCAGATCAAACATACCCATTCCTGTGTCTCAATACATCTTCTATCATTATATGTAGTCCGTTTTTTAAAATAGTCAACCATATAGGAACCTATTCGTGTTAAATAAAAAATTAAAAAAAAAAAACAGGACTTGGGTACCATCCTATCGTGTTATAAAAAAAAAAAATGCCGCGTAGTGGGCGCACGTAAGAAAGTTGAGAATTTTAAAAGTTAGGAGAGAGAAAACGCTATTAAAAGAAAAAGAAATGACACATACTGGGCACGAATTTGCAAAAGTTAAGTTCATAAGCAAACACGCTATAGATTGAACAAAGACGCTACCGATGTTATCATGTTGAAAATTTAGCTTTTTAAAATGAAACAACAAATCCACCGTTTGTGCATGCACGATTAACAAACAGCATCGAAACCAAGATTTTAACCTGACCCCCCCTTCAAACAGAATAACATTTCTACATGAAACAATTGACGATTTTTTCTAATTTTTCAAAATTATGTGTCTGAGAGATCGCTCTTTCTAACAGTACCATGTTTATGCCGGTTTGATGCAGATGACAAAAGTTTGTAGTGGACATACAAACACACAAACACGCATACGACTGAGACTTTTATGATAGATGAAGCACTCCAAACTTATGCCAAGAAAATGTTTATAAACTATTTATTTAATCAAGATGAAAGATTGCATCGTGATTAATTTCATCAAAAGGTACCACAATCATACATCAAGTTGGGTGCTCGTTTATATTGGTGATCAACACATTTCAGGTGAAAACATTATTACCTACTTATGTGTCATTGTGAAATTAATATCAATTTCAAAATTTACGAAAAAAATGATCCAGTAGAAGATGTGGCTAGAATCTATTTTCAACAAAAAAGCAGTCACAATTACGTCCTGAAACGTGTTTGTTTAAAAATGCTGGACCCTTAATTTGTCAATTTAAGTCAGGGGTTATCTCCCTTGTTTGCCATATACCACTTGGTTCCACATTAAAACATACAATAAAACTCAATAATTCGATAAATTCGATTTTTACTTGCACTTATTCTTCTACTAGATCATTTTTCAGAATTTTTGGGATTTATACTAATTTTGTCATAATGTTTTCACCTGAAATGCGTTGATTTAAAAGATCACAAATACGAACAAACACCCAAGTTTGTAAAAATAAGAAGTTAAAATTTAGTTAAAATTTCAACATAACTAAACTTTTCAAGATCAAGGTCATATAAAATGCAGACCTTCATTGGCTGAAACATGGTTAAAATATGGCTAAAATAGCTGTGGGTTTAAACGTGGCTAAAATAGGCTAAAGTATAGCTGAAATGGCTAAAATATAACTGGTTGTGACTATATTGGCTATAACGAACGGCTAGCTTCATGGCTAAAACATAGATAAAATATGGATATTGGTTAAAATATAGCTGAAAGGAGCTCAAAAAGTACCATTTTAAGGTAAAAAAAAAACTCACCAATGATATGTGTTAGATGGAATAGATTCTGACTCAGAAAACAGCAATTCTTCCCTCTTTGTCAGAAACATCGCTCATCACCTCATATTAAAATTCTAAAGAAAATCATCTTATATTAATTGACCAACTGCATGTATGAAAATACACATGCCCCCCCCCCCCAAAAAAAAACAATTTTAAAAGGCGATTACATTTTTGTGGAAAAAGAGTTTTCCGAGTGGGATTTTGACAAAAATTGCAAGAATAGTGGTCGAGTTGTGTTTAATGCCCACTTAGCAAAATCATTCCTTGCACACATAATCATTTTTTGGCACTCAAAAATAAATTCATTCTCGTTCAGTCACCGAACATAAAAAAATCAGAAAGTCAAAAACAAAGCAATTAAACACAATTTTTTTGTATTCTTTCATGACCATCGTTAAAGGAGAAGGTTTCAAATTTCAGTTATTTTTATCTTGTATATAATAAAAGAGACGCAATTTTTCCCTTCTGGACGAAACTACCTTAGGTTGACGACAATTGATAGCACATAAAAATTTACTAGGTTTAGCCATTATGTGACCTAACTATAGACAGCAATTACATACACATTATTTCATATTATTAAAAAATTACATTTAGTCTGATGAGCGCCATGACGATCATTGTCCTAAACTAAAGAGGAAGTAGCTAACATTTCACCCTCACTTTACCGTCTACTCATACAACACCATTATACACGGTGTTCTTTTATACTTTTTGCTTCTTTTCCTGGGTGGGTCTTAACCGTCATTAACTGTCTACAGATTTCAAACAAATATGCATATTCTTACCCCTTACATCGGACAAAAATAATGATTTCTCCCTTTGAAATATCCGGCACAGCTGATTGGATGAGAAGTATTCATTTTACAATTCCAGCATTCAGTTATTCCACCTAATAAACGAACACTTCTCAACTATAAAACACACCGCCGGTACATACACATTAGTCTTACCTTTTATTTCTTATTGACGGAATTATTCCGCTTAGAAAATATGAACTTTCACTATTTATTTGTGAAAATATTATTAAAAAGAAGCCAACTTCATCCCCGTTACATAATTTGGATTTTTTAAAAATGACACACATGTTTTTGCATATATATTTTTATGTCTCTACATGAATGTATTAGTTTTGTTTTACATTCTAAAACATTGACTTCAGCTCCGTTGTTGGAATTAAAAAATAATAAACATGGTTTTTCATATATATTTCATAGTTTTTTCCCCTTGATAAAAAAGTGAAAACAAGTTGCTTTTTTTTTTTCTTTACAAAGTTGTTTTTATGACAGAATAAAATTTGGCGCGTGGGGTAGTTTTCGTCGTACTGTCGTGTCAAAAAAGAATTACCGCATTATTATATATATATAATTTGGTAGAAAATAACTGTTTTTCTTTTACAGATACCTTCCATTCGAAAAAAAAATGTCTTATTACTTATCTGTAGGAGTTTTCTTTTCTTTCTTTATTTTTTACAATTTATAGTTTATTTACTTCAGTTAGAGTGACAGACATTCATAAAAAATAATTCATAATTATATTTAACTAGTAAAAGTACCCATCATTGACTGGGGTCAAAAACAGCCTACAGAAAATGGACTCTGATTTATGAAAGCAAGATAGGTTATGAAAAGGAAGGGTTGTAAAGAGATAGCTTCGAATTTGGGGGTATTAAAACCAAACCAAAATATGATGAAAGTAAAAATAAAATAGGTAAACCCCATAATTTATTATACCATACCTGTTCACACTGAAACACTTATCACAATATTCTGTGGATCTATATTAAAAAACCTTGTTAAACTTTGTGACATATTTCCATTCTATGGAGGGCAGGCGCGAACGAACACCCCATAATTTTATTATACCATATTTCTTCAAACTGAAACATAATTATCAAAGTATACTTACGCAGATAGATATGAAAAGTCTTTATTAAAGTTTGTGCCTATTTCCATTCTATGGAGGCCAGGCGTGAATGCAGAGCCCCACAATTTTATTATACCATTCCTATTTAAGTTAAAAAATACTTATCAAAGTATTCTTATGTACATCTATATCAAAAACACTTGTAAACGTTTTTTTTTTAATTTTTAAATTTTTTATTTCCGTACTTTGTGAACCAGGCATGAACGCAGACACCACAATTTTAATGAACCACCGTTCTGCCAGATCAAACATACCCATTCCTGTGTCTCGATACATTTTCTATCATTATATGTAATCAGTTTTTTAAAATAGTCAACCATATAGGAGCCTATTCGTGACCAGACACACACACACACACACACACATTCAGCTTTATATTATAGATTTTCGTAAAAGATACAATGATATATTAATTCTTTTTTTTTTTATTACATTTTCACCCCAAACAAGGCGCAACTACTGGGGCACTATGTTGGGATTTGGGCAGCAAGATGTCGGTTCACATTGCACTTGAACTTCTGCATGTCAGTACAGTTAGGGAATCAGGAACTTGGAATGGAATTCCAGAGTCTAGCAGTTCTGGGGAAGAAACTACTGGAGTAGAAAGATCTTTTACATCTAGGGATCTCTACTGTGTGGGGGTGGGATTTAGCTGCCTGTCGGGTTTGTCGAGGGTGTCTACAACATGGGGGTCAAGTTCGTCAGAGCATTCACCATTAAAATACTTGTAGAACAGGCAAAGGGATGCAACGTTTCGTCGATAGGACAGAGACTGAAGCTTAGATGCCAGTTCAGGGCCTATCAGATTGGCGACTTTTTTTAACTTTGTCTAGGAGCGAGAGACTAGCAGCAGATGCACCAGCCCAAATGTGACAACAATACTCCATACATGGGCGAATGGTGGCCTTATAGAGGTACAGGATACTTTCAGGTGTCAGTAGTTTTCTAGCACGGTAGAGAGAGCCTACCTTTTTTGCAGCGGCCCTGGCAATGTTTTCAATATAATTGTTCCAACTTATATTTCCTGTGAACGTTAGGCCAAGCAGTTTGAAAGATGTACTCTCACACAGGGATTCGCTTTTTACTAAGTTATTATTACAGACTCACGAGATAAAACTATTGTTTTCTTTTGTTTTTATTTTTTTAACATGGTTTACTAACTTTACATGAGTATCATTTAATCACGTTATTATTGCACATGTGAGGTTGTGGTCTTTTTTGGTTTTGTTTGAGTATGCAAAGTACTTTGTGTATTTTTAACAAAGCTAGATTCCATGAACAAAGCGTCTTTCTTAGAACTGCATGCCTGTGGAACTCTGTTCCGTCTGCCTGCTTCCCTCCTGACTACAACTTGGATATCTTCAAGTCCAACGTAAACAAATTCCTGATGAACCGCCCCCTTAAGTAGACACTTTAAATATCCACACTAACGTACTGTACTTACAATAACCCTTATCCCTGAGTGGCTTCTGGGCCTTGATAAGTGGTGACCACCTTGTTAAAAAAAAAAAAAAAGAAAAAAAGACCTGCCCAAGCGTAGTATAAAGACACCCAACCTCCCAATGCTAATAACAACTTTCAAAATAAAAACCTCAACCTTTTTGTGTAAAGACCGGCTTTCAAGGTTGGAGGGGGGTATTCCGATAGCCGTTCTTAACATGGGGAGGTTGGGGTTTTTTATTATACGTTGACACAATGATACTCTGTTCTTTCTTTTATTTTTCCTTTTTAAAACTTTTCTTTACTTTTTTTCTTTGTCCACCAAGAATCAAAGAAAACCCGACTTTAAACTGTGTGCCAGTTGGCACAGTTTAATATTCAAATTTAAAATCGTTAAATACAATTTAGGCGCGCAGTGCAATTGATTGTTTCGGCGTGTTAAAAAAAATGAAAAATGACACCCACGCAAATTCCGGCGTGACCTTTATATACCAAAGGTGCGTACGTAGTTGAAAGCACCCCATGTGATGTCTTCCGTCCAATGGAATTCCTCCTAGGACACATTTTAAAACTGATTTTCTAGAGCTCGTTTGGAGCCAATCAAACCAAATATAAACATGCACAAACACAAAATCTATCTCTTTAGTCTCTTAGCCTTTCGAGCATTCTTTCGTCTCTTTAAACTCCTCCGACTCATTCAACGCTTTCTCATTAGGACTTACCACGCGTGCAAACATCAATTATTTCATTTCCACTGCTCCGCGCATTAATACTCTCTTTTAACAGACGAACATTAATATTGTTTCTGTTACATATTTGAACATTCAAAGAACACAAAAAAAGAGACTCTCCACCTTTCATATGAACTCAAAAAAAAGAACTCTGAAATATTGAGAACTATGTTTTAACTTGTTATTATTTGTTATTTCTATTCCGGAAATAAACCTCCGTTTGTGTTGCATATAAGATTTCTTATTTTTATTTTTATTATTTGTGGAGGATGTCAGTTCCCAAAAAAAGGCCAGGCGACCCCCACAACTGCAAAAGTACTGAAGTTTGACAATGAGTACATGTTTTTGTTTTATATTAAAAGCGTTGAACAATACAAAGTACAATTTTGGGTACTTATGTATTTTTTGTACCGTGCTGAAATATTGTTTTGTTTTTACAAAGCCATTATAACCTTCAGGAGGAGAGAGTATTTTGTCAATATTACAAAACTTAGCATGAAACTTGCTGCCATCATATGCATCTGGAAAGGCTGAAGCACAGATTAGTTACTAAACAAGTTTATTTAATAATAAATATCGAAAATTACAGGATAATATGAATATTATTTGATTTTTTTTCTCTAGATTTCTTAAACATCACTACATAGGAACGATTTTTGTCTTGCATTTACATTAAAATTATTAGCAGTTTATTTAAACCTTCTTTTAAATGTAAAAAAAAGTTAGTATGATAATATTAAATTAAAGATGTATAGTGTTACACAACAGTCATATTTGAAATTTTTACGCAGGGGGGGGGGGTGCATGCTACCACCGGGCAACGCCGGTTAGCGGGTCCTGCTAGTTAATACTATTTTTTTAACTGCTTTAAAACTCTAGAATGGCCCAGAGCTGGAGAATCATTTTACATTCTTCTTCTTCTTCTTCTTCTTCTTCTTCTTCTTCTTCTTCTTCTTCTTCTTCTTTCGGGGTGTGTCTGCGTAATCACTTAAAATAGTAGAATTTCGTTTTTTTTTTTTTAGGGTAGGAGAAATTCATCAATGAAAAAAATGCTAATGCATTTATTGATCCGCGCTTTTTTTAAAAATAGTATTTTCAAGTTTAATTAAAGTTTTCTGATATTTTTTTTTGTTGAATTGTGAGGTTAAAGTACAGAATAGGTACAAAACACTCTCCCCCATGCTAAGAATGGCTTTCTAAATAAGAACGTTACTATTTCTGCACGGACCAATAAGTACACTAGTATCCAAACAAAATATCTTTCTTGTTGCGTTTTTTTAAGGTAACGAGAATAACGTTAACACTGTTGGAATAAGTTATACAAAACCCCAAATTAACCGAAACGAAATTACTTCAGTTAATAAAGTTCAAAAGTAACAGTAAAACTTGCATAAGCAACCATTTAGAGCTATTATTACTACTATAACACCATGTGTTATAAATTTTACCGGCCGAGTTATCTCCCTTAATTTTTAAGAAAAATAAAAAACAATTTCTAACATATTTGTCCCCGATATTTTTTTATATCTTGTTAACAAAGCAAAAACTATTTAAATACATAATTTAATTTAATTATCTATTTAGAAACTAATTCAGCAAAGTGAATAATTAATTTTAGAATAGGTTGTTAAAGCGTAATCTCACTAAGTGATATGACCGATTTCGAATGCGTATATAATAGTCTGTTGTAGAAGAGGTTTTCGTAGGAGACACGGGACAGTGATAAGCTCGTTTCAGGGATAACACACAGGTACATTTCGTTACCTTTGTTTAATCCTTGGGAAGGTCTGAGAGAAAGGTCATTCAATATCCCAAACGGATAACCCTATAAATGAAAGGGTGTGGTTCACCAGAAACTGGTATGGCTTAGCCGGGTCGTTAAGGACAAAGTATATTGACACGTTAGTGTCAGTTGATGTTAAGACCCGTACTTTAGCTTGGAAGAGGTCCATGACCAGCAAATCGTAGCTAGATAAACGAGGTGGTATCTTCCCCATAACTCAATTCAGACTACTCTATTTCTGTCCCAACAACTCCATTTCTTTTTTTTTTTTTTTTTTTTTTTTGAAGTAATCACTTATGGCACAACTAAAAGTAAAAAAAAAAAAAACACTGAAAAGTCGGTAAATTTTTACGACGTGGCCCAGCGTCGTTTAATCGCTAAATAAATAAATAAAAATCTACTTTCCTTTTTGCCTGATACGTTTATGAATAATATGAAAGAAGAGATTTTGAAAAAAAACAAAACAAAAAAAAACATAAAATTTAACAGTTTAGAATGGGGGATCACTTCCCTCCCTATATAAGTTTAACGTAAAATGAGCACCCACTTTTTGGCCACGTACGATTTTTTTCAAGTTTGGTGATGGAGGTGGGGGGGGGGGCAAAACATGACAAATTAAAATTTTTCTTATTTTTGGCGGGGGAGGGGGAGAATTACATTTGAAACATAAATTAGCGATAAATGTAATTAATTTTTTGTTTGTTTTGCGAAAGTGTGGGGATTAAATTTTTTTTAGTAAAACCATTTTGTACTTTCACTTAACAATTTCATAAACAAAATGAACCCCAAAATACAACAAATTCAATTTGGGGGGGGGGGGGATTTAATTAGAAACATAAAATAACGAAAAATTTCATTCGAATTGTTTTTGGAATCTTTGGTAAATGTGGCCTGGTAGACCAACACACAACCTACCTTTAAAAACTTGTTTTCTAGGGTTTTCGGGTGTGCTGAAAACGAATATTGCATTTAAATTTGAGGTTGGCAACTAGTTTTCACGATATTGCAAACATACTTTTCCGCATGTTTCATGTCGCAATGAAAAGTGGCGGCCATATTTGTTTATGCAGCGCGCAGAAACGGGGTGGGGAGAACCACCTAATAAAATTACAAGATAATGTGGAGCTAATCTTTTTATTATTATTACTATTATTATTATTATTATTATTATTATTACTATTATTATTATTATTATTATTATTATTATTATTATTATTACTATTATTATTATTATTATTATTATTATTATTATTATTATTATTATTATTATTATAAATAACCCCAAAAAATAAATAAATAAAATAAAACATTGATTTTTTGGGGACGTGCAAGCGCGTGGGCATATTTTTGCAACAAAAATATACTTCCTTTCTGACTTGTCCAATCAGAAGCCAGCTCTCATTCACATGACCAAGTTTATATAAGGTTAAACTGGCAACACACTCTCTCTCTCTATTTCTTCCCAGATCTTAGACTGACAACAACTCGACGTGGAACGGACCTGCACCACCACCCCCCACCTTCTCTTTTGGGATTCAGCAGAACTCACCTGGCCTTCAGGCTCGGAGTTCGACTAAGGCATGAATACAAAAAAAAAAACTTGGCTATCTCCACATACAATGCTGTGCACACACATACTCTCTTTTTACTAGAGGACTCTCTAATCTTTTGTCCCCATCCATACATGGACGCATGCTCCAACTACCAACTTCAACACGCATCCATGAACTCTTTTCTTTTTTAACAGGCCTGTCTAATCTTTAATCTACGTCTCCACACAGAAGCACTTTCCACGGCTAACCTGTTTCCTTATTCCAACTAATGAAGACGACCAATGAAGTTGTTTTCAAATGTTAGAATGTGATTTCTTGTCTTCCATTTCTACGCACTCATATGCAAGTTAATAGCTGAATGCTTAGAAAATAACCTCCAGTCTGTAGATGAATGTAGTCAAAAATGCTTGGCTCCATGTTTTTTTTTTTTTTTAATTGAAAGCTATGTTTAATTGCAGAAAGATTTTGCGATGGGTAGCTAATCTGTATAAATCTTTGAGATAAAACAGAGTTTCCAGTGAATAACTGATCTGTACAAGTCTTGGACTTTAGACTTTTACAGGCAAATAGCAAAGATGTTTCTCATCTGGACACGAAAAAATTATGTGCGGAAATTCTAAAAGGTCCAATATTTTTATGGAGCTATCCCAGTTTTTGATTGGTTGCTAGCAAGAATGTGACTCCATCTGATTGGTCAGTTTCTATCGCCAGTTTTCTTTAATCATACCATTTATATAAAAATATTGCAACACATTCAATACTGTTAATACAAATCTTCTTTCATTTAACAATTATAAGAAAACTTTCCAACCATCAGTCGTAATTATCACTTCCTTATTTTTTCCTTTAGTCCTCACATTCTATGAGAAATGTTTCTGACAAAGGTGGAACAATTACTGTTTTCTACATCAGAATCTATCTAACACTTATTGTTAGATAGTTTTTTTTTTGTTTTTTTTTACTCTTTATTAGCTTCTTGCATCAAGTGGCTTCATGCGTTGTCTGGAGCGATTTCCATTAAAAAAAAAATTGCTATAGAAAATAGCATCCCAACCAACAATTCAATATTCAAACTCCTTGCCTTAACTTTCATAGGCAACATGAACTGGAACAACTCCATAGAAGATACTGCCAAGGCTGCTGCAAAGAAAGGGGCTCTCTCTACTGTATGAGAAATGTTCCAAAAGTAATGCTTCCTATTTTTTATTCTGCTGATATGGATCAGAGAGGATTGCATTGTTGTGATGACTGAACTTATACGTTCATGGTCTGAAAGTTTTTTTAGTCAATAATGAAGACAACGAAAGGACGTCTCATTTTAACATTTTAATAAGCAACTTTATTTGTTATCTTTGTTAGTAGCGTGTACACAGGAGAAACTGGTTAGTAAGAGAGTTCAGTTTTCATACGTGCTTGTATTTATAGTAGTCGTGAAAAGAGTTTCTGATGTGGAGACGAAGATTAGATGTAGGTCAGGCGTGTTGAAGGAGAAAGAAAGAGAAAGATGTTCGTAGGAGTGTGCGTCCGATAGTAGAGATGAGACAAAGAGTTAGTGTCTCATAGTAGGAAAGAGTATACGTGTGAAGTGCATGTCGAAACAAGTGGATGTTTGAAGGTCGCGCTGTTGGCTTGTTGTACTCACATTAGGCCTGGGGCCAAAGGCCCAGGCAAATGTCTGCTGCCAGCGAAAGCTAGGGAAAAAGAGAGTAAGAGGGAGAGCGTTCTTGGTTTTACCTTTTATACACTCGGTCACATCATTAAGAGATGGTTTGTGATTGGACAAGCTAGGGGAAAAATGGATTTCAAATCTCAAGCCGCAAGAATTAGCTCCTGCCTGTGATTATAGCCAGTTTTGACTGCTACAGATTCATCTCTCTGCTGCAGATATTGACAGTGTGAGACTCCAGGAAAGCAACCCTTTTGATAGACGTGAGCAAAGATGTGTTATTGAATTTCTGGCAAAAGTGCATTAAGAATGATGGTGACTATGTTAAAAAATAAATCCTGGAGCACAAAAGGTTGCTGGTTTTACCATTCCCGTCTTTGTAGCTCTTCAATTTTTTGACTTAAAAAATAGGAGGTCCTGGATATGACCTTAAACTATATCCAGTGGTGAGGCCCAGCTTGTGGGCTTTTGGGAGTGTGGAGCCACCCTTTAATTGCCATTGCTCCCAGGTCCACTCTGACCTGGAATGGTAGTACCTGTTAGGGTCCCAACTATGGGTTAAATAGAAACGGACTTGAAAACAACAAATATATTCTATTAAAAATTTTTTCTTCAATCTATGGATTCTGCATTAAATAACCTGAAAAGGATTGATATGCCGTAAAACAAAAACAACCAACCAAAAAATAGGAGGCATTACTTTTGGAATGACCTTTGTATTATAAAACTAAAGCAAGAAAATATTTTCATTTTTTAAATTATCCCCCCTGTTTTGTTTTTTTTTAATTTAGCAAGAAACAAATAAATAAATGAGCATCAGCAGAAAATTAGAATTGAAACAACATAAAATTTGATTTTATCCAATGTACGATTTTCCACAAAAATATTTTTTGGGGAACCCTTGCCGTTTAAAGTCCACGACAGAGCTACTTATGCATCTGACACAAGGAAAAGAGCATGGATATTGATAGGCACTAGGACCTGCAAGAATCTAAGGAATAACTTTAATGGCCAAATATATAGGCATCGATTTCAAGATAGGAAGTGATCTCCCTTTGATGGGAGCAATTTTAGCTTTTGCGAACATCAAGGAAAATTGGGACCCTTGTTTTGCATACAACGAAAATCCGTAGGCATACTTAGATGCATCAGAGAAACAAATGATTTCAACCGGGGAGTCATCCAGTAATACACATCTGGGAAACTCAAAGTTACATGAATTATTTTATTCTTTCGCATGTATTCGCCATAATGAAAGAAAACTTTCAGGGATGTGCTGATCACATGATAAATTGTTTTTCCACAATTGACTGACTAGAATCTTCCCCTGAAGACACATTTTTTTACTGCTTTTTTATTTTGTTGTCTATACTGCAAAATGCCATAATTATTTTTTTCCAATAATAGAAAATTATGGAAAATAATAATGGAATACTGGAATAATGGGAAAAGTTTAAAAACTTTCGGAATGTTTTCTTCTGTAAATAAAAAAAAAATCAAACATCATAATAAACGTATCTAAAAACATTTCAAAGTAAAAAGAAAATATATTTTTATTATAACATATTGTTTAAAAAATACTGTATAAAAATACATTTTAAATAAATACTATTTTTACGTAAAAAAACTTCTTTTAAAATATATTTTTATCATAAGATATTTAATTAAAAATAAAACCATTCTTTAAAAACATTTCATATATATATATATATATATATATATATATATATATATATATATATAAGAGTAAATAGTTAATAAAACATGTAAAAAAACACTTTGAAAAAGAAGCAATGACAATGGGCCGTATACACTCGAAATCTGCGATTAAACCCCACATTTAGTTTTGACATTATCGTCTATAGCTGAGGGAGTAAGTTTAAAAGAATCTTGATGTGGGGGGGATAAACATTCTGATCCCCATCTGGCATCAACTGAAATGAATGGTTCTCGTCTTGGGGAGGCCTCATGTTTTGACAAGCTTCTGGGCTTGACCTTTACTCCTGATCTTAAATGGAAAACGTATATCAAATCTGTTGGCAAGGCCGCTGGAAAAATGATGGGATCCTTCTATCGATCCAGTAGATATCTCACTGCTGATGCAATTCTCTATCTATATAAGAGCCAGGTACGTCCAAGGATGGAATACTGCTGCCACATCTGGGAAGGAGCTGCTAGAAAGGACTTGTCCTGTCTTGATAGAGTTTAAAATAGACTTTGTAGCCTCATAGATGTCCTTTTCTCTTCCCTGCAACCTCTATCTCACAGAAGAGATGTTGCAAGTTTTTCTCTGCTTTATCGTTATTTTCATGGCAAGTGCTCAACTGAACTTCAATCTATGGTTCCCCTTCGCCAAACTTTCACAAGAAACAAGCTGAAACCACTATCAATAATTCCCCCCACTCTTTATCTGTGCCTAAACCTAAACGTAGATTCCATGAGCAAAGCTTTTTTCTTAGAACTGCACGCCTGTGGAACTGTCTTCCATTTGTCTGCTTTCCAGCTGACTACAATATGGTTGTCTTCAAGTCCAATGTAAACAAGTTCTTGATGAGCCGTTCCACTTAAGTTAACAAATTTACCGAATTTCCATTACTAACGATTACTATATTGTCCAATTGACTACTGTACACTCTTGGTCTCTGGGCCTTGATAAATGGTTATGCCTATTTAAAAAAAAAATATTGATAACCCAACACGTTTTCATAGGTGGGAAATGGAGATGTAATAGAATCATCTTCCAACATTTTAACTTGCAAGTTCGAGCAATTGGTAGCTTGAACCCTGCTTCACTAAACCTGTCACAAACAATACTATAAAATGAAAGTAAGGAATCACGGCCACAACGAGTGGTGACCAAATTGTCAACATAAAACTTGTTGGAAATTATATAAGAGGCCAAATCAGCCTTATATTTTTCAGCATGAAATCTATATATATAAAAGCGAAAATGTGTGTATGTA
Organism: Euprymna scolopes; assembly: GCF_053919585.1. Lineage (NCBI taxonomy): Eukaryota > Metazoa > Mollusca > Cephalopoda > Sepiida > Sepiolidae > Euprymna > Euprymna scolopes. Next base: position 83,479,037 of record NC_136518.1, read on the forward strand.
TGTATGTTTGTATGTATGTATGTGTGTTTGTATGTCTCGCAAAAACTTTCGACATGGGTCACGGATTTTCGCCAGATAAGTATAATTTTAAAGTTTCGACCTTTGCCTGACAAATATAAAAAAATTGGCCAAAAACATTAATTCCTTCACCCTAAAATCATCAGTTTTGTACAGGGAGGGGTGCCGAAAAAAATCTTTCCCTCATTTTCTCTGCTCCTCCTACTACGACAATGACGTCATGTTTGATCTAGTAAACGTTCGCGTTAGTTTCAACCACTTGTAAGTGTTTTTAATGGTTTAATTTTATCTGTTATTAAATACATGTCTCTTTGGCGTAGGGGTAACGTATCAGACATTTTTTTTCCACCGTAGCCTCGATGTTTCGGGTTCAAGCCTGTCTTTCTACCTAAACCTTTTTTTCCTCTTTTACATCTTTTTTTTTTTGCTTTTTTTTTTTTTTACGTTTGTTCGCTGTTTTGCTTTGTATTGGTTTTTCCAATTTTTCTTAACATCGTGTTTTTTTAATATTAAAACAGGGTCACTCTCTCCTACATATACACCCCCAAACACCCGGGCAACGCCAGCTACCCCCGCTAGTTTGAATATAAAACTCAAAATAAAAGGATTGGCATTAAAGCCAAATATAATAGTATTGTATCTAAAAGTGTACAATTTATCATCCACCTTAAGAAAAAAACAAAATCTATTCTTATATTTAATATATTTCAGGTGAATCTGTAAAAAGGCCTTACACAATTCGCCCAAAAGAACATAATTGTTTTTTCTAAAGGCTAGTGATAGGTCCAATAGTTGAGCTGTTAAATTGACACCAGAGTAAGCGGAGTCATTGATTGAAGTACCCCTCCCCGACGTGTTAATGAACAGTTGAAGACAGGGCAGATTTTCATTGTTACCCCCAGACCCTTCTTAATAATTGGCTGCATGTTTTGAACTCCTGAAAAAGAAAATGAAAAAAAAAAAAAAGAAGCCTGCCAAGCTCATCGCTGGTTGTTAAAAACATCGACCACTTTGATTGGTCTAAAAGACGGTGGGTGGCCAAATCAGCCAATGATTGCTTATAATTGTAGAATTTCTCACATCGTCGTTTTTAGAGTTCTGGTTTCGGCTGACTATTCAGCTTCATGGTGAATGCTCTGGAAAAGTCACTTTTGATTATTGTTTATAAAGTAAATAAACTTTTTTTTTTTTCAGAAAGGTTTTATTTTTAACATATTTACTTTAGAATATGTTTTTTAAAGAATGGTTTTATTTTTAATAAAATATGTTGCAATAAAAATATATTTTAAAAGAAGTTTACTTAAAAACTACTGTTTATTTGAAATGTTTTTAAATAGTATTGTAAATACTTTTGTATGCAAAATCCGATCTCACATTTTGCTAATTCCTACCCTCTGATGAGAACGAAAGTAATGTTTTTAAATAGTATTGTAGTAGCAGTGACACTTTGTGGTTTGAGATTTTAAATATTTTGGTGTGTATATTGCGTGCTGATTGGTGCTAGCAGTCAACTTCTCTTCTGCCTTGTCCAATCATAGGTCGTCTCTCAGATGAGCTGAGCACACAATTGAAGTTTATAAAAAGGTAAAACACACAGCAACTCTCTCTCTTGGCTGCAGATCCTTCCAAAGTCAAATGACCTTTTCCCTGTTGACTAAGGCTAAGGCTACAAAGTTGTGTGTAGTTTTAGGAGGTCCACTCACCCAGGCCTTGCCTCCCATCTTTTATGGGGCGGGGGAGTTTATTGCTTACTGTCTGAGGCACCCCAAATGGGGAATGCCGGTGGGGTTGCTCGGGCAATTTTTGTTAGACCACAGTGCTTCTCTTTCAGGAGTGCTGGCTTATTCTTCCCTTACTTTTCTGACCTTGTGTCACATCTTCCTGTTGTAGAACAGAAGTAAATATTTTCTTCTTTCTTTTTGGTTTCTCGGTGCTGCTGACAACACAATTCTCTCTTGGGGCGCAACAGAACCTACCCAGACCTTTGATCGAGTAAGACGAGGAGACAAAGAATTCATCATGGCTACTGTCAGACTCCAACTTCAATACACATACATGAACTCTTTTTTTCTCATCCAACAGAATTGTCTAACCTTTTTTGTCTCCGTCCAATACACGGACTCATGTTAGTATGACTAAACCTCTTTTCATTTTTCAACATTTTTACTAAGAAAGATGATTAATAAAGTTGTTTTTAAATGTTTCAATGGCCGTTCGTCGTTATTTATCCTACATTTTTTTTTTTTTTTACATAATATGTTAGAACAAAAATATATATTCTTTTCACTTTGAAATGATGCTTACAAATATTTTTTTTCACAAAATTTAGTTGACATAAAATCTATTCTGTACTTTGAATTTTTGGTCACTTTGCAGTATCTTCTGTCTACTAAGTTTTTGTGTTTTAACTTATTTTAAAGCGTTTATTTAGTTTGAAACACGAGTCGTGATGAATTTTAAGTTAGAACAAAAGTCACAGGGACTTTTATTGGGTGGGTTACTACCAATATTTGGTTTAATTTTCGACTTGTGAACGATTATCGAGATTTCTCAGACGACCGTCTCATATCAGCCATTTTTTTTTTTAACGTGTTCTAACTTCAGATTCGGCACTACTTCTGTTTCAAACTAACTAAACGTTTTAAAATAAGTTCAAATACAAAAAATACTTATCAAAGTACATGGAAGAATAACTTATTTTGCCTTTGGTAACAGTTATTATATATTTGTTTTTTGACTGATTTTTCATTTTGTTGTCTATACTGCAAAATGCCATAATTATTTTTTTCCAATAATAGAAAATTATGGAAAATAATAATGGGATAACGGAATAATGGAATAATGGGATAACGGAATAACGGAATAATGGAATAATGGGAAAAGTTTAAAAACTTTCGGAATGTTTTCTTCTGTAAATAAAAAAAAAATCAAACATCATAATAAACGTATCTAAAAACATTTCAAAGTAAAAAGAAAATATATTTTTATTATAACATATTGTTTAAAAAATACTGTATAAAAATATATTTTAAATAAATACTATTTTTACGTAAAAAAACTTCTTTTAAAATATATTTTTTTCATGAGATATTTAATTAAAAATAAAACCATTCTTTAAAAACATTTCATATATATATATATATATATATATATATATATATATATATATATATAAGAGTAAATAGTTAATAAAACATGTAAAAAACACTTTGAAAAAGAGTTAAAAACATATTTAATCTGAAAAGGAAACACTTAATAAGTGGATAGTCCTTAATCCGCGGAGTTTCGAAGAAATACTTTCCTTCTCATCAGAGGGTAGGAATTAGCAAAATGCGGGATCGGATTTTGCATACAAAAGTATTTGATGAAACTGCAAGTAAGTCAAAGATCTGTAATTGTAATAACAAACATTTTTGCCCACTCAATAAGGATTGCATCCATAAAGATGTTATATATTCATGCACAATTACTGAGCTCCCACGCAATCCTCCCATAACAGACACTAATATTTCGTCTTCAAGTTATCCTTCTTCTCATCCTCCATCTGATATAGTTACTAATCCAATATACTAATCGAGCAGCCCCACCCATCTACAATCATACAACTAGCTATAATAATATTAATGAGAATAATAATATTTCTCCTAACAGCCATCCTAACACTAACAACACTCATTATCCCCTCCAAAATAGTCCTCATACAGACATTGTCCCACCATTTGTTGAACACAAGGAACAAAATTCAAACTATTTAACTAATACAAATCAGCAAATTAACATTAATATCAGACCTTGAGCTTTTAATAAAGTACATACATATATCGGCGCTACTTCAACATCAATTACGAAAAGAATATCAAACCACATTTCTTCTTTTGACAATGATAATTCTAATAATAACCAAGGAACTTCTCTAACCACTTTAATTAAAAAACTTAACTCTAATAATACCCCCTTCTCAATCCAATGGACTATCATAAAAAAAGTTAAGTCTTATACTCCAGGCTCTAAGTCATGTCACCTCTACACAACCGAAGCTATAGCTATAATTACTCCCCCTCAAAGTAACAATATAATAAATTTTAAAAACGAACTGATCTGTTTCTGTAAACAAGTCCAAATTTAATTATGGTAATTTTGAAATTACATAGTTATTACTTTAACCTTTCAGATATATATAATTTTTCTTTAACATTATCGTTTTTTTCTACATACTTCTTAATACTTTATTACTTAATAATCCTTTATTTTAATTCTTTATTTCTTCTTTGCATGGCCGGTTTTTTATTTGCAATTTCCGTTTTAGTCTTTAAATATTCCTATCTATCTCATATATCAATCTACCTACACATTCATATCTTGTATGTATATTTACTTATATTTTACTATATGCATTTACTTACATACTTACTTGCTTTATCCGGAATTTGCAGATACCGGCCATCCTCTCCCCTTAAAATTTTTTAATTTTTTTATTTAGTTTTTATTTATTTTTTTTTTCATTTAGTGTCTTTTAATAACTCTGGTTGACATTTTCTTAAGTAATAACCTGTACATTTCAGTTGACCTCTTTCTTTTTGTGCCCTATATTTTTTGCGCCTTTTAACGTCATTTTATCTGGGTCATTTTGACATTTGCTTTTCTATTTTATATTTAATTCTATCACCATTTAATCTTTTTTTTCTCTTCTCCTTCACTGATTATTCTTAATTACACTTTGTCTCGACAGCCGTGTCAAACGCATATCTTATTTTTCTTTTATTAATATTATTGGAATTTTTTCCCCTTTTCCTTGTACATATTTGTGAATTATTCCACGGATTTCGGCCTTTTGGATTATTTTGGACCATCTTCCAGTTACGTGATTTCCTTGGATTTTACTTGTACGAATGGAAATTTAATTAACTTTCTTGGATTTACATTTTTGGATTTTACCGTCATTGGATAATTCCCCTTTCACGTGAAATCACCTTTTTCTTCACCATATTCCCTTTGCTTCACTTTTTGTAATCAAGTAAGATCTTTGACTTACTTGCAGTTTCATCAAATACTTTTGTATGCAAAATCCGATCCCACATTTTGCTAATTCCTACCCTCTGATGAGAAGGAAAGTATTTCTTCACAACTTCATGGATTAGGGACTATCCACTTATTAAGTGTTTCCTTTTCAAATTAAATATGTTTTTAACTCTTTTTCAAAGTGTTTTTTAACATGTTTTATTAACTATTTACTCTTATTATAAGCTCTATCTCCAATTTGGTTTTATCGAGCTTTTACATCTGGTTGAGATTACTTTATAAATATTAATTCTTTAATATTTATAATATACTTTAGTTTTACCATCTTGGATCATTTTGCTAATTTTAATTGTAATTTATATATATATATATATATATATATATATATATATATATATATATATATATATATATATATATATGTTGTGGTTTTAATGGCTGAATAAATGACAAAAAAGACACAGTACCAATTAAATACATATGTATTAACAAAAATACATAAAAAGGCACATGAACAATATTTTTGCTCATGGCGGGACTAGTTGTGAATGTCCATCTACTTCGTGTGTCTGTCACCGACTCTCTGGTAAACTGCTTCTCATTACCCGGAAGTGACGTCATGGAATAGTTCATTATTCCTGGTAATAAGGGTGCGTCCCCACCAACATATACCTATATGATAAAAGTCAAAATGCCTACAATCTGAGCCAGGGCCATTAACAAGACCTGAACAAAAAAGTCAACCACCTACTCTTCATGGATGAACGAAAGCTGTATGCCAACTCAGACGCTGACTTAAGTTGACTCTTGCAATCTATTGGAATGAAGTTTGGTTTGGGCAGAGCTAAAGAGTGAGGGAAATTATTGATAGTGATTTTAGCTAGACGTTTTATCTGGACAAATATGCCATCAGATTATGATTTTATCTGGACAAATATGCCATCAGATTATGAAAGAAAGTTAAAATGGAAAACAGACAGTTTGATAAGGATACTGACATCAAGGACCTAGAAGAGCTGGCAAAATGCAAAAACCTTAGCATATGTTGGATAGCAAGGGTTACATATTATGAGGTTTTCGTATATATTTTGTATGTTTTTTTTTTTAAATTTTTTTTATTGCATTTTCACCCCAAACAAGGCAAATTGCCACTTTGGTGTAGGGGGTTATTATCAGGGGCAACAACTACTGGGGTACTATGTAGGGATTTGGGCAGCAAGATGTCGGTTCACGTTACACTTAAACTTCTGCACGTCAGTACTGTTGGGGAAGCAGGGACCTGGAATGGAATTCCAGAGTCTAGCGGTTCTGGGGAAGAAACTATTGGAGTAAAAAGATCTTTTACATCTAGGGATCTCTACAGTGTGGGGATGGGATTTAGCAGCCTGTCGGGTTTGTCGAGGGTGCTCACGTCGTGGGGGCACAAGTGATTGCAGTTCGTCAGAGCATTCACCACTAAAATACTTGTAGAAAAGACAGATGGATGTAACATTTCGTCGATGGGACAGAGGCTGAAGCTTAGATGACAGTTCAGGGCCTATCAGGTTTGCGACTCTCTTTTGAACCTTGTCAAGGAGCGAGAGACTAGTAGCAGATGCACCAGCCCAGATGTGACAGCAATACTCCATACATGGGCAAATCGTGGCCTTATAGAGGTACAGGATACTTTCGGGTGTTAGTAGTTGTCTAGCACGGTAGAGAGAGCCCACCTTTCTTGCAGCAGCCCTGGTAATGCCTTCAATGTAATTGTTCCAACTCATGTTTCCTGTGAATGTTAGGCCAAGGAGTTTGAAAGATGTACTCTCAGATAAAAAGTCGTTGGCCATTGCTATAGGTGATAGAGAGGGTTTCTTGTAATTATTGAATGAAACTAGTTTAGTCTTGGCGGCATTGAACGCGACCAACCACTTTTGTTCCCATTCCACCACGTGTGTCTATGTATGCCTATATTTTCATGTTCATATGTATGACAATGTCTAGTGTGTGCACATATATATATATATAGGGTATATAACGCATACGTACAATTCAACAAACACGAATGTACAACAATCTACAAACAGTCCTTACAGAGTAAATAAACATCTTTCTGGGGAATTATGAAACTGACTAAAATGAGAATTGCTCCACTATAAGTAGGAATGGATTATAATGGCTGCCCAAGATCAAAGCTTGATGACAAATGCTGTTATGATGAGCATGCATGGAAGCCAATGTCTTAGAGTGAAAATGAGTCCGTTCAAGGGCTATAAAAAAGCTGATACCAGAGTCATTCAGAAAGTAACTGCTAAGGTTGCTTTGTAATGTGTCGTGTGGAGTCATTGTGTTTGGGATTGTGTTGAATCGTCAGAGTTGTTCAGGATCATGTTGTGTTGAATCGTCGGAGGTGTCAGGGTTCAAATTAATGGGGTTGTTCGGGATAATGTTGTGTTGAATCGTCGGATGTGTTCAGGTTCGAATTAATGGAGTTGCTCGGGATCATGTTGTGTCGAATCGTCAGAGGTGTTCGGGTTCAAATTAATGGAGTTGTTCAGGATTGTGTCAGGTTACGTGGACGAAACTGTTCAGGAACGTGCTACCATTTTTTTTTTTTTTTGCTTTCTCTTACCTCATGAAGCAACAGAGTGGGTTTTGTAATGTGCAAGCATGGAAGAACCCAAGAAGGGTATGTGTGTGTGTGTGTGTGTGTGTGTGTGTGTGTGTGTGTGTGTGTGCACTCTCGCTGGACATTTCTTGAGTACAAAAATGCACTTGCCCAGATGCAATATTAGGATGACTTTCGGGTCATTTGGCAGTAGCAAGATGCATCGCTCATAGCAGGTGAACTAAGTTACGGCGAGTTGGTTGCATTTAAAGGAGGTGTGGTGCAATAGATTGAATAGCAAAGAAGTCCTAACACATTTATTTATTCATTCTTTTTTTGCCTAATAGTCTCAGCAATTACAAGTGCGAGTTCTGCCACACGGAACTAGAGAGTGTGAGCCACTTGACGTCCAGCTGTAAAGTTCTGCTGGGGGCTAGCTACTATACAACGCAACATAATGGAGTGTATAAAAATCTGTAAAACGTTGAATATTGAATGCAGCAGCAAATCCTGGAAATATGTTCTAAAAAGAACAATTGGAAATAAATCATGCACCATCCACTATGACAATGCAATTCTTAAAGTTAGTCACCCGAATGATGTTGGCTTCGACAGAGCTGAGAGGGGAAAGATGATGAAAAAGAAACTGGAATCTTAGGAAGATCTTTATTGTTCTAATAATTATAAGAGCAATCAAACTCATGAAAAGGAATTTCAAAAACTACCTGGCAAATATACCCGGTGGACCAAGTGCAACAGAGATTAAAGCAACTATACTTCTTTCAGTTGGAATGTATGACATAACAGGGGAATGACTGGCATCCAGTAGGATGCTCTATCTCCAGTCAAGCAATTTCTGCTACAACTTGGGATTGGATCTAGTAACACTACTGCCTGTAACCCAATAGGTAACAGCTAATGTGAACGCTACAATGGAATTATATGGAACACTATCTCATTAGCTTTGGAATGTCAACGGTTACCCATTAATGCTTGACGTTTTACATGCTATTCACTCTCTAATATGTACAACCACTAATGCCACCCTCATGAACGCATGTTCAATTTTTAAAGGCGTTCTTCCACTGGCATTTTCTGCTTGCATCTTCATTACATTACGCCAAGCTTCAACAAAATGATAAGAAATTTATTTTTAAAATGCTACAGAAGGTCAGTAAAAACATCGGTACCGTTGGTTTCAAATCTGATATAAGAGGGACCAGTTTATGGTTGAAAAAAATATTGAATTCTTTTCGCCATCTGTTTATGTCTGTTTCGAACCGGAAATGGCGACTGCAGGTTTTTTTTCTTTTTTTTTCTTCAAAATTAAACAATTTATTGTGTCCCTTTCTTCACCTTTTCCACGCGTCCGTATACACATGATAACCAATGTGTTTTGTTTTTTCTTTTATACGAATACATCCATGCATATACACATCTATAGTATTTTGTCTTCATTCCTATATATTTAAGTTTATTAAAAATAAAAGCATTCTTAAAATCAAATTCGTTTACTAACTAGAAAAACTGGAAAACATTATTCAAAAGGAACTTTTCCAGGCATTCACCGTGAAGCAGAACGGTCAGCAGTGAAACAAAAAAATGACCTAATATTTCAACACCAAAAGTATTGCTTTATTCATTTTTATTTAAAACTTTACTTACAAAGCTTCAAATAATTTTTGTTTATTTTTATATTAAAGATTTCTATAGTTGCAGTAAAAAAAAATATCAAGTTATTTTTAATCCGGAAATAAAAATAAAACAATTTCGCACAAACTTATTTATAAACGGAAGTTATGTTGTAGCCATGTTGTTTTCCTTAGGTATTATCATCCAAGAAAAAAACAAGGGAAGTAACTCTCATAATTCAAGTAATGATTTTTACTTCTGCCTTCTCGTGATTTTATTATATATACTTAGCAACATTTCAGCTAAACCGAAGAAATGTATTATCTTTGTTGATTGAAGTTTATATTAAAAGTGAGCTTGCTGCAATCTTTATTATTAGCGATATAAATTATTTTAAAGGAAATACCATTAGGATATTAGTTAAAAACAAAATATTTGGCGCTCTTGCAATGGTATTCATTGGTTCAAGGGAGATAACTCTATTTTACTAATAGATTAATTTAATTTTTCATACAAGAATTGGGAGGCTTAAAACATTTAACATTACAAAAAAAAAAAAAAAAAAAAAAAAAAGTGACGTTAATTGCAGAAGAATTGTCAGATTTTTAACAATTTTTTTATTAAGAAAGCGCAACTCCAAAGAAATGTAAGGATATATATTATTTCCTATAAACTTTATAAAAGATGCCCCAAGATATTGGCAATCCTCTGGAAGCTGTTACGGACAGCATACGCAAAGAAGTTCGTAGCAGAGAACTGAGGACTGGCAAATGAAATCCACATACCAAAGAAAAAGGCTCCCAAACCCTGAACCAATTTCTTTACTCAACGTGGAAGGTAAGATCTTTTTCGGTGTTATTGCTAAAACGATGGCAAAATTGTGGAACTCTCTTCCGTTTGCCTATTTTCCAGCTGACTACAATTTAGTCGTCTTCAAGTCCAATGTAAACAAATTCTTGATGTGACATCTCCTTAAGCAATCCAATTTATCAAATTTCCACTACTAACGATTACTATGATATTGTCCCATTGACTTCTGTACACTTTATAACCCTTATCCTCGAGTGGCCTCATGGCCTTGATAAGTAGTGACTCCTATGTAAAAAAAAAAAAAAAAAAAAGAATCGTACTAGACACTATGTCAATTCTACAATATAGAAGGCTGGAATTTCCGGCTCCCCAGGCTGTATCGAACATACAACTATGTTGTGGGACCAAATTAAAATGGTTAAAAATAATAAATATGCCAAACTTCATGTCATTTGGCTAGACTTAGAAAATGCTTATGGCTCAATAAGACATTAACTATTTGAGAAAACAATGGATATTTTCTTAATTCCCGAAGATATTAGAAATTTCATATAAGGGTATTTCAAATGTACATATGATATTTTCTGAAAATAAATATTCAAACGTTGAATATTGGCATTATGATGGGATGTGTTATCTCTCCACTACTGTTTGTGTTGGTAATGGAGATGATATTGTGTAGTGCTGAAAACAAAACCAATAAAAAAAAAAGATCCCTGCTATGAAGGCGTTCATGGATGACGTGACATTAGTCACAGAATCCAAATCACACATTAAACAAATAATTACGCGCTTGCAGAAGTTGTTTAAATGGGCTGCGATGAAAATAAAGCCATCAAAATGTTGCAGTTTATCTATAATTAAAGGAACATACAGAGAAACAAGGTTCTTTTGTTGATGGAAGCAAAATCTCTACAATCCACAAAAAGAACATCAAAAGCTTTGCTATTCTCTACCTCTGACTGATTGACATCGTTGGCAGGACCTACAGAAAATGATAAAAGATGGATTATGCTCAATTGATAAGTTTGACCTCCTAAACAAAGACAAGATATGGTGCATTCACTTTGGATTATAATGGCCAATGCAAATTTATGAGATCTCATTTAGAAGTGTTGAGACAATAGAACGCCTGATTAGCAAGTTTATGGAAAAATGGTTAGGGGTGCCTAATTTCCTGACAAATGTGGCACTATACAGTTCATCAACAAAGTTGTAAATTTCAACGTCGTCACGAGGAACATAAATTGAGTAAAGTGCAACTTTTCCAGTGACTGAAGAATACCCAACCAATAGTAATATCTGGTCGAAAATGGAAAGCTGTAGAAGATACAAAGTCAACCCTTAAGATGGAGTGAAGTTGAAGTTCAATCTAAACAAATTCAAAGTCCAATGTGCAAGTCCAATGTAAACCAATTCAAAGTCCAAAGGGCAAGGGACAGTAAAGCTGTTCGATCAGTACACACACAGACACGGTGACACGCCACCAACATGATCCAGCGTACACAATTACCAACCGGCCGTTCTTTCCTCCTGCCTTGCCTTCCAAAACGACCTGAATTTATAGTTGTCGAAGACCAACTGATTTGCATACATGCACGAGATTTTGCGAGAGTTTCTGAGATCATACCATTACAAAACGCCGTCGGCGCCATCTTGGAATTCTTTTCTTATCCTAGCTTCGCAGCGATGACAAAGCACACACGCACACCTAGGTCATTTGAACAGTAACCCTCATTTTCACAGCTTTTGCCACATGAAGGAAATAATCGGTGCTGTGCCATTTGGGAAAACAGGTTTAGGTCTTTTCCCCAAACAGTGGTTGTCCTCCAAAGAATCCCCTGTAAAGCAGAGGAAAATGATTTTGGAAGAAATTCATAATCCTGAAGAAGCCAAGCGCATTGCTACAGCTATAGGTCAAAGTAAACTAGGCGCATGGACTAAGTAGGAGCATGTAAAAAAACAGGAAAATCACATACATGGAGCCTAAAAAATGAAGTTTTTTTATAAAAGCAGCCTACAATATCTTACCAACACCAGTTAAGTACACCCAATCGATGCAAAGCATGTGGGGAAAACTGCCAACCTCAAACATATTCTGACTTGATGCGAGCATTCCCTAAGAAGCTACACCTGGAAAACAATAAATTATCGAAGATGATTGTGGACGCTAAAAAGATATGTTGTGTGACTGCCAATGAAGCTCAAAATATCACCAGTAGAGAAATTGTTTTCATTAAATAGTATAAAATTTTTATGTAAAAATAGGCAGGAATCGTCATTGTTTGATGGCTGCACAAACTGGCACATTGCATTCGACTTAGAATACCAGCTCATATTTCCAACTGAAATAACATTAATGGATCTGCATCCGGATATCATAATTTGGTTTGTTAATTTGAAAATTTTTTGTGATTGAATTAACGGTTCCATTTGAGGAAAATTTTTACTGTACACACCAACGTAAGTTGGGAAAAAACTTCTCTTTATACTGCCATCTCAAACTTCGACAGCACGTAAATTTGAATTCATCTTCTTATTTTCATCTTATTATTTGTCTCGGACGGGTTCCAGGTTTAAGTGCAGGTAATGGCATTGCAACTATTTTTGCCATCCGTAAGATTTGTCACCCTCCTCTCCCCACTGGCCGTTAATAATCCGTTAACCTTCAAAATTCCAGAAAGTCCTCAAAATATTTATTTTCATGGAATCACAATTGCTATTAGTCCCAGACTTTCATCATATTACGGTACTCGCATACATATACGGTACTCGCATACATATACGGTACTCGTATACATATTACGGTACTCGCATACATATACGGTACTCGTATACATATACGGTACTCGTATACATATTACGGTACTCGCATACATATACGGTACTCGCATACATATACAGTACTCGCATACATATACGGTACTCGCATACATATACAGTACTCGCATACATATACGGTACTCGCATACATATACAGTACTCGCATACATATACAGTACTCGCATACATATACAGTACTCGCATACATATACAGTACTCGCATACATATACGGTACTCGCATACATATACAGTACTCGCATACATATACAGTACTCGCATACATATACGGTACTCGCATACATATACGGTACTCGCATACATATACAGTACTCGCATACATATACAGTACTCGCATACATATACAGTACTCGCATACATATACAGTACTCGCATACATATACGGTACTCGTATACATATACGGTACTCGCATACATATACAGTACTCGCATACATATACAGTACTCGCATACATATACAGTACTCGTATACATATACAGTACTCGCATACATATACAGTACTCGCATACATATACAGTACTCGTATACATATACGGTACTTGTATACATATACAGTACTCGTATACATATACAGTACTCGCATACATATACAGTACTCGCATACATATACAGTACTCGCATACATATACGGTACTCGTATACATATACAGTACTCGTATACATATACGGTACTTGTATACATATACAGTACTCGCATACATATACAGTACTCGTATACATATACGGTACTTGTATACATATACAGTACTCGTATACATATACAGTACTCGTATACATATACGGTACTTGTATACATATACAGTACTCGCATACATATACAGTACTCGCATACATATACAGTACTCGCATACATATACGGTACTCGTATACATATACAGTACTCGTATACATATACGGTACTTGTATACATATACAGTACTCGCATACATATACAGTACTCGTATACATATACGGTACTTGTATACATATACAGTACTCGCATACATATACAGTACTCGTATACATATACGGTACTTGTATACATATACAGTACTCGTATACATATACAGTACTCGTATACATATACGGTACTTGTATACATATACAGTACTCGCATACATATACGGTACTCGCATACATATACGGTACTTGTATACATATACAGTACTCGTATACATATACAGTACTCGCATACATATACAGTACTCGCATACATATACGGTACTCGCATACATATACGGTACTCGCATACATATACGGTACTCGCATACATATACAGTACTCGCATACATATACAGTACTCGTATACATATACAGTACTCGCATACATATACAGTACTCGTATACATATACAGTACTCGCATACATATACAGTACTCGCATACATATACAGTACTCGCATACATATACAGTACTCGTATACATATACAGTACTCGCATACATATACAGTACTCGCATACATATACAGTACTCGCATACATATACAGTACTCGTATACATATACAGTACTCGCATACATATACGGTACTCGCATACATATACAGTACTCGCATACATATACAGTACTCGCATACATATACAGTACTCGTATACATATACAGTACTCGCATACATATACGGTACTCGCATACATATACGGTACTCGTATACATATACAGTACTCGTATACATATACAGTACTCGTATACATATACAGTACTCGTATACATATACAGTACTCGCATACATATACAGTACTCGTATACATATACGGTACTCGCATACATATACAGTACTCGCATACATATACAGTACTCGCATACATATACAGTACTCGTATACATATACAGTACTCGCATACATATACGGTACTCGTATACATATACAGTACTCGCATACATATACAGTACTCGCATACATATACAGTACTCGCATACATATACGGTACTCGTATACATATACAGTACTCGCATACATATACAGTACTCGCATACATATACGGTACTCGCATACATATACAGTACTCGCATACATATACAGTACTCGTATACATATACGGTACTCGTATACATATACAGTACTCGCATACATATACAGTACTCGCATACATATACAGTACTCGCATACATATACAGTACTCGCATACATATACAGTACTCGCATACATATACAGTACTCGTATACATATACAGTACTCGCATACATATACAGTACTCGCATACATATACAGTACTCGCATACATATACAGTACTCGCATACATATACAGTACTCGCATACATATACAGTACTCGCATACATATACAGTACTCGCATACATATACAGTACTCGCATACATATACAGTACTCGTATACATATACAGTACTCGCATACATATACAGTACTCGCATACATATACAGTACTCGCATACATATACGGTACTCGCATACATATACAGTACTCGCATACATATACAGTACTCGCATACATATACAGTACTCGCATACATATACAGTACTCGCATACATATACAGTACTCGTATACATATACAGTACTCGCATACATATACAGTACTCGCATACATATACAGTACTCGCATACATATACGGTACTCGCATACATATACAGTACTCGCATACATATACAGTACTCGTATACATATACGGTACTCGTATACATATACAGTACTCGCATACATATACAGTACTCGCATACATATACAGTACTCGCATACATATACAGTACTCGCATACATATACAGTACTCGCATACATATACAGTACTCGCATACATATACGGTACTCGCATACATATACAGTACTCGTATACATATACAGTACTCGCATACATATACAGTACTCGCATACATATACAGTACTCGCATACATATACAGTACTCGCATACATATACAGTACTCGCATACATATACAGTACTCGCATACATATACAGTACTCGTATACATATACAGTACTCGCATACATATACAGTACTCGCATACATATACGGTACTTGTATACATATACAGTACTCGTATACATATACAGTACTCGCATACATATACAGTACTCGCATACATATACAGTACTCGCATACATATACAGTACTCGCATACAGTCGTCATCAAAGAAAACCAACGATTTTTTAAAACAAAAACGTAAAAGTCAAATCATAAAAAAAAAAACGTTATTAAATCAATTTTACTGGTTATCAGTTTCGAGCTTATAGCTGGGCTTGGTATAAAACAATCATATCTTATTCCACGAACTTTTCAGGAAATCATTCTTTAATATAAAGCAGGAGTATTTAATTTTAAATATTTACTTTCATTGGACGTAAAACTGATGCTACGGTTGAAAAATCTGTTTAAAAACATTACACACATAAAACACAAAAACATATGACAACCTTCAAAACTGATTTTGGTATAAAATTTCAGATTCTTTTGTTATCTTTTTATTATTTTAATTTTTTCTATTTTCATCCACTCAAAATGCCACCTTCTGGCACGTGCTTCTGTGGTTAAATACAATGAGCCCACAACTCAATCTTCACTCTTCAATCCTGCAGTCCAATGCACTTCTGACAGCAATTGCTTCTGCCAAACAAAAAAGACACCCTCTCTCCCAAATACAGGCTTTTTATAGGACAAAATCGTCCAAAGTTATTTGCATACTCTTCCCATGATCTCTAGTCTATAAATAGACGCAGTGGCCATTCTCTTCTTCTTCTTCTTTCTTCTTTCACTCTCTGAAGCGGGCGTTGCCAGTGGTAAAAGGTTTGCACAATTTTTTTTTTTTTTTTTTTTTTTTTTTTTACTACAGCTTCCCAATGTGAACCGCTTCTTTCCAGGTTGGTATCTGGGGCGCTTTTAGCTCACAGGCGGAGATGCATCCTTGAATGAAGGCAGAAAACAATGGGAACCTGCCGTCTTTACTTGTCTTCCCGAGATTACGATGACTCTACAATTTGGAGAGCTGAGGTCGCTGACACTGTTAAAACAGCAGGGCTGCTGCATGCATACATGTACAAGTTTTAAAAAAATCATTAAATGCACAAATAATCTGACAAAATGTTGCCCATGTATGTCAACTGCCAATGATATACCCACTTTTCATAGCTGGTATACAGTGGAACGAAGAAGAGGACGGGGGGGGGGTGATGGGATGATGACCACAGGCATCCAAATTGAAGAGGGCATACGCAAACTATCTCCTTTTTCTCATAATATTTCTCAGTATTAGAACTTATACTTGACCATTTGGGGCAGAGCATAAAATCAACAGGTTGATCCTAAGCACCACCAGACCCCTGCACGCCACCAAATTCATTCAAAGATGAACAATGAAAGAAACAATATCAGATAAAAGATGAAATAGTCAACATTTTTTTTTGTTTTATTGAAATGCTGGCATTAAAGAGTTATCTCAGCCAAAGGGAGATAACTATTGCAAACAGTCATAAATGCAACATTGTTAAAGGCTAATAGCACTGTCTGACTCATTAGTAAATCTACAATGCAATTGTTAACAATTCAGTTCATGTGAAGAGAAAGATATCATAACTTACACACAAACGTACATAGTATACACACATACACACATTATATATATATATATATATATATATATATATATATATACATATATATATATAATGTATATACACAGAAATTTGTTATTATTTATTTTTTATTTTTTAGCGATATAAATAGTTTGAAATGTTTATTATATTGAATTTCGCTTACCTAAGCGATGAGAGAGTTACCTGCCCCTTGTTTTGCATATATGAATGCATTGCCCCTTTTATTGATGGGACGTTTTTATTTATTTTAAATTTAAATTTCATATATATATATATATATATTATATATATATATATATATATATATATATATCTGTGGAAATATGTTTTTTTCCAATTATATTTCACCTTTTATTTACACCAATCCTTTAATTTATAAAGCTCAATATAATTGCAGAGCATCTAACAAATAAACAACAAAAGTCTACTTTCCAAATTTCAAAATGTTGACCACCTTAGAATTTATACCTTTAACTAAGTTGACATGCACAATTCTTGAGAGCACCTGTTTCGTTGTGCAAAATCATTCATTTAATTCTTATATCAATCAATGAATCTGTTTTGCATCAGAAGAAAAAAAGCAGGTGCTGTCAAGAATTGAGCATGTCAACATACTTAAAAGAATAAATTGTAAGATGGTTAACATCTTTAAATTTGGGATTTGATAAAACTGGTAATTAGTAAAAACCTGGAGAGAGTGCTCAATACTATTGCAGAGCAAATATGTGTGTTATTTTTTTATTACCGTTTTATCTACAGAAGTCTTCTGTAAGGTCTGACGAGGCTGTTGGATCGTAAACATGGGCCAACATCTGAAACATATGTAACCAAACAGATAAAACGGTAATAAAAAAATAAAAGATATATATATATATATATATATATATATATATATATATATGTATATATACTATTTAATCAATAATGAAATGTTTTGAAAATAGATACACTACATATAACCCCATTTAGCTAAGTGGTTAGATGGGCTTACTTTTATTTAGACAGGCGAGTTTTATGCCCAGTTTGTTTGGTTGAAGAACTCTGATACAGTAAAACAAACAGTGAAAATAACAATATATATATATATATATATATATATATATATATATATATATATATGATGTCCATCCATTGACTTCAATGAATACCATGGAACATCACTGATGATGCTATAACTTGCACATAAGATTTTTGTTTTGTGGCAAGAGTTGTGCAATCTACAACCTCACCTCTCCTGAGTTGGCACTGTTAAATTCCAGTGGCAAGTAGAAATTTCAGGACGACTGGAAACAATGCCGAGATAAGCAGAGAGCACATACAGTGACTGCTATTCTCAAATGGTCATCCATCTGGAACTGGCAGGCTCATGGTTGGCTTAATTTCGGTGATCTGACAAGAATCGGTGTGTCAATGGTATATATATATATATATATATATATATATATATATATATATATATATATATATATATATATATATATATATACATATATATATATATATATATATATATCAGTTCCTTGCTAATAGAATCAGAGATGGCTTTGAGGTCGGATTCATGACTCTCTGCACCAATGATTGCTGAAAGGATGAAAAACTAGTGTCTGTAGGTATAATAAATAATTATAGTAATATATATATATATATATATATATATATATATATATATATATATATATATATATATATATATACATAAATTTATATATATATATATATATATATATATATATATATACATAAATTTATATATATATATATATATATATATATATATATATATATATATATATAATTTTAATATATATGTATTCAAAGATAGTTTCTTTTAGTTGATTTCAAGAGAAATTCATGAAAAAATTCCTTTTTAAATTGTTTCAAAACCAATTGTATAAAAAGCCAGAATCCAGTTTACAAACAAAACAAGATACTGATTAATAGATTTTCTTGTGTTCGAGAATCAATTGGGTTTGAAATACTTGAAAATGGACTTTCGCTATGAATTCCTTTTAAAATTTGGTAAAAATAAAAGAAACCTGCGCCACTTGCCTCGAAGGTCAATAAATGTTGGATTTTTTGGTCTTATAAATCCAAGTTTTTCATTCTTATCTAGTCTTCCATCGTCGGGTCTGTAACAAATGGTGTACTTTTTTTATTACTGAAATCAGGGTCACATGGCGCAGTGGATAGAGTTGAGACAACAATAACTATGAAAGATACAGTTAAGAGGCTCCGAATTCTTATTCTGTCACGATTAACCACCTGACAGAGGCTAGAGGAATAGTTTGCCAGAACATCGTGAAACAACAACTATGGAGATGAGGTCCGCCAATAAATAAATAAATATACAAATTACCTTTCTCAAATGATTCCAATAATAAAATAATGCATCTGTGTGTGTACGTTTGTGTAAAATATGAGTAATATCTTTCTCCCAGCTTTCTTTCTTTTCTTATGCATGAAACAAAAAAAAAGAATTTATAAAAAAAAAACATTTCTTTTATCCTTATTCCTTTAGTTTCAATAAATCCTTTTTTTTTAAAGTTTTAAATTAATTTTTCATTTAAACATGAATGAAAATATTTTTATTTTACAAGAAAGGCATTTTTAGATGTGAGTAAAAAAAGCCATGACAAAATTTTTTAATTTTTTTTTTTTTTTTTTTCGTTTTTATAATTGGATTTTGAAAAAAAGTTGAAATCAAAAAAAACCATTGCAACACTTTTCTCCCAAAATTCAAGCAATTTGTTTAAAATCAAAGCTAAATCCAACTTGTGGATTTCGGCTTACAAAAACAAAGAGAAACCATCACATTCAAACGTATCTTAGAAAGTATTATCGCTATAGTCTCCAATACTTAGTTTCTTGTTGCAAGAGTGCTCAATACAAAATAGAGCTTTATAAGAATATACAGAAAACTTTGAATGGCTACACAGATCTGTGTGTATGTTTCTTTTTGTAGCATATATGTATATATATGTTATATATATATGCATATATATATGTGCATATATATGCACATATATATATAGATGTATATGTATATATAGATGCATATATATATGTATGCATGTATATGTATATATAGATGTATACATATATGTATATATATATGTGTATATGCATATGTATACAAATATGTATATATGAATATATATATATATACACTAATGTACATGCTAATATATATATAAATATATGTATATATGCATACAAATACGTATATGTTTATGTGAATTTGTGTAGGTATATGTATGTGTATTTTTGAAAATATATCTTTTGTATATGTATGTGTGTGTGAGATAGAGGTGTGTATATATATATGCGTGTGTATATTTTCACATATATATGCATGCATACATATATATATACATACATACATATATATGTATGTGTGTGCAGATGGTGCATATATGCTTGCATATATATATATATATATGTGTGTGTGTGTGTGTGTGTGTGTGGAGTGTATATGCTTGCATATATGTCTGTATGTAGTGTGCATATGCTTGCATATATGTGTGTATGTGCGTTTGTGTGCATATGTGCGTTTGCTGATCATATATATATACACACACAGAAAAATATATATCTTTAGTATATACAAACACTTTAATAGATTGATAAATAATAATAATAATAATAATAATAATAATAATAATAATAATAATAATAAAACGTTTGTATTTTGTGTGAGCAAGAAAGAGATCGGGCAACCAATAATTTCACGTTGTATTCACGATTATTTTGTTTTGAAAGTCTTGTTAAATCTTTCTCAATAATTTTACCGATGTTGTAACTGTCTATCATCGAAGATTATTATTGCCATTGTACCATTGATTTGTTTTCTGCTTATATTATTAATAGGAACATTGTTACAATGGAGATATTTTAAAATAATTACCTAAAAAGTTTAAAATGTAAGCAAGATTTAAACTTGAAGGTTATAATAGAAGTTATCTTTCTTTTCTACATAATTTAAAAATTTAAACTAGAATGAAATAATTAAATCCTGGACAATGCAGGATAGATAGAGCTAGTTGTAAATAATAGTGTCGACCTTATGACTTAGTATTATAATATAAGATTTAAACCCCATTACTAGACAGGGTTTGCAGTTGTATAGAATATTTTATAGGCTATTTTATAGAATATTTTATAGGCTATTTTATAGAATATTTTATAAAATATTTTATAGGATATTTTATAGAATATTCTGCCCGCTGTTTAGAAGGAAATAGTTTCGAATTTTGGTTGTTTTGGACAATATTTTTGGTTTTCAATTTTGAAGAAATTAAAGAATTCTGAAAGTGTCTTTATTCATTACGAAAGTTTTAATTTTGTAAAATAAAAAGTTTGTTACGCCCTCCCCCAAAAAGTCACAAACCTTTTAAAAAAAGGCAGTTTAAAACTATTTATAAATTATAAAAGTCATACATTTTCATATAAAGACAACTTCCATTCATTTCAAATTTTTTCTTCATTTTATTTTAATTCAAAAAATGTTTAGATAATTAATGCTTTATTTTGTATTATTGCATTATTTTAGTATATTTCTTGTTTTTAACTTGAAGAAATAGTATCTGACTTTCAGACTAAGATGAACAAATATTTGGGAATTTCTTAAACAGAATTAATTCCACGTTGTGAAGGTGGTATTGTGGTGATAGGTGCCAGCTAAGAGTAATTTCAAAGATTCATAGACAAATAGAAGGACCTCTGACCCCCTCCCTCAATTTTCTTAGGGCTTCAAAACTAAGTTTTGTGTTATTCATTTTGAAGTATATTCTTTAATATTGTCATTATTGTATACTTGATTTGAGTCCCAATAAATAAAACTAAATATATAAGAACATAGTGTAGTATCTATTTTGATGCTACACTTGTTAATTTGTCCTTAGTCAATGGAGGGGAAACCCATCTATATACTAAAGCAATTTTTATTTTTGCCTACTTTCAAAGTTCCCCCACATTAAAACGACCTTGTGTCACATTTTGTGGGGAAGCAAATAAATACCAATAAATGTTCAGATAATCAATGTCTTATTTTGTATTATTGTATTATTTTAGTGTATTTATTTTGTTGTTTAACTTAAAGTTACACAGAAATTTTACATTTTCGAATGGGGCCATTTTGATTTGTCCCTCGTCCCCCCAAGATTCGACCTTAGGCATGGGCAAACTAGGCAGCCACCAAGGGCCTTTGATTGATGGGGGTCTCGCACAAGAATCGCAATATATATATATATATATATATATATATATATATATAATGCTAATTATGTATAAAACAAAATATAGGCTTTTGATATCACTGCTTATTTAATTGCATACTTAAATTATAGGTAGACTTTATTTATGTCGATATACAGCGACACGAATATGTTTATATAAAGATATAAATAAAGGTAGTTTTTAATAAATTGCATAATTTTGTTTTTCTATTTCAGTTGGAGGCCACCAAATTCACTTCACTTAGGGCCCCCAATTACCTAAGGCTGGCTCTGCCCTCTCCTCGTTTTCTTTAACATTTTCGGATGGAGTCATTTTGATTTATCTCCCCTTGTTCTGAAAAGAGTTCTTTAAAGATGGAAGCAAAAACAAAAAAATTGTCCAAAATAATCAAAAAATGCACCAGCGTCGATTATTCGTTGTGGTAATTAG
The DNA here is from genome assembly GCF_053919585.1 of Euprymna scolopes. Classification (NCBI taxonomy): domain Eukaryota; kingdom Metazoa; phylum Mollusca; class Cephalopoda; order Sepiida; family Sepiolidae; genus Euprymna; species Euprymna scolopes. Next base: position 83,502,131 of record NC_136518.1, read on the forward strand.
TCCTTAATTTTTACTCCAACGCTTTTATAATTTGGCTCAGTTGTGCACACACACACACACACACACACACACACACACACACACACACACACACACACACACACACACACACACACTTGTTAAATAATAATAAAAACAAAATAGAATAAATAAAGCGTTTAATTTGTGGAAACAAAAGAAATGTTTTAAAAATTGTTCAAAATGGCGCATGTCACTTTTAAGGAAAAAAAAGCATTTTACAATAATTTTCTTGGATTATTTTTAAACATTTTTTTTTTAATTAAATATTTTTTTTTGTTTTTATGTTAATGTTTTTCTTGTTTTTTTTTTATTTTTTATTTTTTATCTCATATAAAATTTCCCTCACCCTACCCAGCACACTTTTTATATTTCATGATACCCCCAGGCAGCAACACACATACAAAATTTTATATATATATATATATATATATATATATATATCAAAAAGACTGTTTTTTAAAAATTAAATTATGTTTTCTGGAAGGAAAGATAACATAGCTCAAACTGACAGCAATCCATCCAGTGATTAAAAAAAAAAATTAAATGGGGGATCAGTTCTCGGCTCATGATTCTGTTTTCTCGGGTTTCGGCATGGCTTTGTTCCTTTCATGATTCATAAGTTTTCTGTAAAAACTCTGAACATATGTGAAGACGCACTTCCAGTCTGGATTTTTCATTCTCACCATGTCATCCGTGTCCAAGAGTGGAGCGATGTCAGCCAGTTTCCTGTTTTATGAAAAGATAAAAAGTAACATTACAATTCTGAGTTTTTGAGATGAGGATTGATTTTTATTTTTTTTATTGATTTTTTTTTTTTTTTATTGATTTTTATGGATTTTACTATTGATTTTTATTGATTTTATTTTGAGATGAGGATGCATATTTATTGATTTTTATTATTTGTTTTATTGATTTTTGATTTTATTATTGATTTTTATTGATTTTATTTTGAGATGAGGATTCATATTTATTGATTTTTATTATTTGTTTTATTGATTTTTGATTTTATTATTGATTTTTAATGTATTTTATTTTGAGATGAGGATGCATATTTATTGATTTTTATTATTTGTTTTATTGATTTTTGATTTTATTATTGATTTTTATTGATTTTATTTTGAGATGAGGATGCATATTTATTGATTTTTATTATTTGTTTTATTGATTTTTGATTTTATTATTGATTTTTATTGATTTTATTTTGAGATGAGGATTCATATTTATTGATTTTTATTATTTGTTTTATTGATTTTTGATTTTATTATTGATTTTTATTGATTTTATTTTGAGATGAGGATGCATATTTATTGATTTTTATTATTTGTTTTATTGATTTTTGATTTTATTATTGATTTTTATTGATTTTATTTTGAGATGAGGATGGATTTTTATTTTTTTTATTGATTTTTATTTTTTTTATTGATTTTTTATTTTATTATTGATTTTTATGGATTTTACTATTGATTTTTATATATTTTATTTTGAGATGAGGATTCATATTTATTGATTTTTATTATTTGTTTTATTGATTTTTGATTTTATTATTGATTTTTATTGATTTTATTTTGAGATGAGGATTGATTTTTATTATTTTTATTGATTTTTATTTTGTTTTTATTGATTTTTTATTTTATTTATGGATTTTACTATTGATTTTTATATATTTTATTTTGAGAGGAGGATTCATATTTATTGATTTTTATTATTTGTTTTATTGATTTTTGATTTTATTATTGATTTTTATTGATTTTATTTTGAGATGAGGATTGATTTTTATTGATTTTTATTATTATGAGGATTGATTGATATTATTCGATTTTTATTTCATTTTTTTATTGATTTTTGATTTTATTATTGATTTTTATTGATTTTATTTTGAGATGAGGATTCATTTCTATCAATTTTTATTGGTTTGTTTTAATGAATTTTTATTTTATTATTGATTTTTATTGATTTTATTTTGAGATGAGGATTGATTTTTTAGTAATTTTTATTGATTTTTTTTATTGATTTTTGATTTTATTATTGATTTTTATTGATTTTATTTGGAGATAAGGATTCATTTTTATTTATTTTTATTGATTTGTTTTATTTTTATAATTATAAGGATTGATTGATATTATTTGGAATCTTCAGACTACTGTGCTCGTCTTGAGTGTCATTTTTACAACGTTTCAGCCGATCAATATAACTTCCAAATTTCTTCAAGTGTATCTTGTCAAACTCAGAAATGTTTCTGTTGAACTCGGGAATCTAAGCGACCGAAATATACAATTGCTGATTTACAAAAATAAATTTTTAGTTGTTAATTTGGGGCTGAATTAAAATTTATAGTTTCACTCTATCACCTCTAGTTTTCTGGCTTTCAAATAGTTTCATTTTATGTATAAACATAAAATATTTGCGAATATTTCAAGAGTTGCAGCAGCTTATAACAGATAAATCAAGATAAAAAAAAAAAACACTGATTGAATCAATATATAATTGGATGACACAATTGCACAATTAAAAGTACCACAGTCAAAAGCATGTTTTCTTAGAAGATCTGGTGTATTTTGCCTCCGAGATGTCACGCAAGAGTATCCAGCAGAAGTCTCCCATCATGCCGCGGTTCCATTTGCCTTGATAGTTGCTCTCCATCTTCGTAATCTTTTGGTGGAATTTTTCTCCATCCTCATCAATCAATGCTCCAAGGTTTGGCTGGAAGAAGTTGAAGTGGGAATGGAGAAAATGAATCTTGAGTGACATTCGGTACTCCATACCCTCATAAGACTTCAGCAACTTCTCAGCACAGTCTTGGTAATCTGGTATACGTGTGTTACCAAGGAATCCACTAGACAGACTTGAATGCTTCCCATGGTCTCAGTTCCTTTCCTTTAAGTTAAGAAGCTCCTCAAAATCAGCACTTCTCGGATCTGAGGTTCGACAAAGATGCCTTCTTTGAGCTTAGCAGCACTAAGACCTAGGAACACAGTAGACAAGTGTTGGAAGGCAGCACCAATTTTGTCCAACGCTTTAACAAATTTCTTCATCAAACCAAGCTTGATGTGAAGAGGAGGAAGAAGCACCTTATTCATGTCTGCCAGAGGATTCTCCTTGAGGCTGTGTTCGCCAGGAACAAAAGTGCTTCTAGACTCCTAGTTTTTCTTCTTGTAATGCTGGGATACAGCTCGACTATCCCAGAGACAGAGAAAACAACAGTACTTTGTGAGGCCTGCTTTTTTTTTATTACATTTTCACCCCAAACAAGGCACGTTGCCACTTTGATGTAGGGGGCTACTATCAGGGACATAAGCTACAGGGATACTATGTGGGGAGTTGGGCAGCAAGATGTCTGTTCACGTTACACTTGAACTTCTGTATGTCAGTACACTTGGGGAAGCAGGGACCCGGAAGGGAATTCCAAAGTCTAGTGGTTCTGGGGAAGAAACTACTGGAGTAGAAGGCTCTCTCACATCTAGGGATCTCTACTGTGTAGGGGTGGGATTTAGCTGCTTGTCGGGTTTGTCGGGGGGTATTTACGTCGAGGGGGTACAAGTGCTCGCAGTTCATCAGAGCATTCACCATTAAAGTACTTGTAGAACAGGCAGAGGGATGCAACATTTCGTCGATGGGTTAGAGGCTGAAGCTTAGATGACAGTTCAGGACCTATCAGGTTGGCGACTCTCTTTTGAAACTTGTCTAGGAGCGAGAATGCATTAAAAAATGTCAGAATTTGGGATTTGTTACAAAAATATCTCTATTTTATGTTATAATTTCTTTTATATTTGTTCGAATTCAATAATAAAAATAAATGTTGAAATTTTCGATCCTAAAATTGCATTTGTCTGCCCTTGCTATGCACTCTCCAAATGTTTCCTCTGAAAATCAAAAAAGGGATCCTTTGCAGTAGTGCACAAGTGCCGGAAATCTTTCTATCGAACTTGTGAAAAATACAATTGCAAATTACTTAGGATTTCTACCCAGTCATGGCCAAAAGCATCGATTAAATAAAGAGTTTCATTTGAAATCCTATGCAGATTTCACAGTTCGAGAAATCAGAGGTTACATCGACCTAAACATTGTGCGAATGACACTCAAGATGAGAACAATAATCTGAAGAATCCAATACGAATAAAGCATAACATTTTCAGACTTTCATTTTCATCAACGTTGCAGAAAATTCGGCACTTGTTTAAAATTCCCCTGCTATGAAAAAACAAAAATAAAGAAAATTTGTATGATGTACATACGAGGCGCCTTCAATAAGTTTCCAAACATTTTTTAATTGAGCACTTTTATTGATAGTACAGATATGAAACTCTAGTCCTCTTTGAAGTAATCTCCTTCGGCTGTAATACACTTGTTGTACCATTCCAACAACTTCTGGAAGATACCATGGAAGTCCTGTTGTGTGAGCGTTTTAATGACCCTTGTCGCAGTCTCTTTCATCTCCTCAACTGTCTCATGATGACAGCCTCTAAGGTTTTCCTTAGGGAAATAACTAAAAGTCAGAGAGAGCAAGGTCTGGACTATAGGAAGGATGAGGAACTGTCTTGATGCCATATTGGTTAAATAGTCTGTGACTGGGATGGAGCAAACTTGGGACAAACTTTGCGTAAATCTTCTATATCTTCAATTTCTCATAAAAAATTATGTGTTTAGTTCTAGCACCAATCTGTGCACTTATTGTCTCTATAGTCACACGACGGTCGTTATCCATGAAATTCTTTATTTGGCCAATCAACTCGGGTGTTCTAACTTTCTTACTCCTCTCACACTTTTCATCATCCCTCACAAACTCCCTGCCGTCCTTGAATCTCTTATGCCACTCAAAAACTAATGTTCGATTCATGCAAGGTGGTCCAAAAGTAGTCTGATACATTTCATACGTTTCTGTTGTATTTTTTCCAAGTTTAAAGTACAATTTTATTGCATATTGTTCACGTCCAGATTGCATTTTGGAAATTCACCAGCTGTGGCAATCAGTTTTAGTAGGGTGTATTCCAATTTCTGCTGTAGCTGCTCATTCGATCCTGAAGTCATAACATATATAGCAATACTATGCTGAATATTCGAGAGTCTACAATAATTTTAAATACCTGTACCAAAAAAAGTCTGGAAACTTATTGAAGGCACCTCATACCTGTGATGCAAAGAAAATATCATATTCCAAAAATCACATAAATTGATCAAGTAGTTATATTTTTATAAAGAAGGCCATTTTGAAGTAAATTTGTGTTTTTCAATGCTTCTCAATCTTAAGAATGGCTTTCTAAAATCTCGAATTGAGTTACCTCTCTTGTTTGTTCAAAATATTTTCAAGATTTCATTGCAGGATCGTCACTCGTACTTTAGCAATAAAATTTGATTTTATGATTTAAAAATAAAACTACTTGATTAATGGTCCTGGATATGACTTTAAACTATATCCGATGGTGAGGCCCCAGCTTGTGGGCTTTGGGGAGTGTGGAGCCACCCTTTAATTGCCATTGCTCCCAGGTCCACTCTAATCCGGAGTGGTAGTACCTGTTAGGGTCCCAACTATGGGTTAAATAGAAACTGACTTGAAAAACAAATATATTCTATTAAAAAATTTTTTCTTCAAAATCACTGGATTCAATATTAAATAACCTGAAAAGGGTTGATATGCCGTAAAACAAAAACAGCCAACCAACAAACTTGATTAATGTATGTGTTTTTTGATGTACGATATTTTCTTTCCATCATGGGTACAAATATTTTTATTTTTATTTTCATTGAAAGAATTATGGGCAAGTGCCGAAAATTCAATCAGATTTAGTTCTACTTCTGTCAGAACCCAACAACAGAGGTCGCCCCAACTTTAGTGCAGAAGAACACGGGATGCTTTAACATGCACTTTGAATGTGTTTGTTCCTTAAAATATTGTAAAAAGAAAAAGAGAGAGCTGCTTTTAACAGTAACAACATAAGAGAATGAGCATAAGTGAGTGACGTAAATAAATAAATGATGTAAATAAAGAAGAAAAGGAAAGACTAAAGTAGTAGCAGTAGTAGCATAAGAGAAGAGAGTAAAAGAGTGACGAAAATAAAGAAGAAACAGATATTAAAGTAGTAAAAGAAATGGAAGTGGGCAAGAGTAAAAAGATTACATAAATAAATGATGTAAATAAAGAAGAAAAGAATAATTTATTATTATTATTATTATTATTATTATTAGTAGTAGTAGTAGTAGTAGTAGTAGTAGTAGCATAAGAGAGGAGAGTAAAAGGGTGATGTAAATAACTAAATGATGTAAATAAAGAAGAAAAGAAAAGATGAAAGAAGTAGGTGAGATGGAAGTGGAAAAAAATACAAAGATGGCATAAATAAATGATGTAAATAAAGAAGAAATGAATAGAATAATGTAGTAGTAGTAGTAGTAGTAGTAGCATATGAGATAAGAGCAAGCGGATATAATGTAAATAAATAAAAGAGGAAGGACCGGAAATTAGTGCTTTGAAAGCCTTCTTAGTTTTTGCCACTGGAGGACTAAAAAATAAAGACAAAAAAATGGTAAGGATTGTCTCCCTTTGATAGAAACACTATGTTCACTGCTGGAACTTTCTTACATGGTATACTTTTCACTGGTCACACTTCTATGCAATGCAGTGTTTGCCCCTGGATCTATTTTTTTTCCGATGACACCATATTCCATACAACAACATATCCATCCCTGAATCTTAATCGCACAGTGAACTTTTCTCCAGCAATACTGTTTTTAATAATGATCGTTATCATTCTATGACCTTAACCCTTAAAGTGCTAAAACATCTTTTTTCGATTTCCATTAAACTCCGAGTCTAACATGGCTGCAGTAGGAAGAAGGCATGAATGAATAAAAGGAAACAAAAAACACAAAAGATGTTATTTTACCCATCCTTATTTATTCACATCGTATCCTAAGATTTTAGAGACCGTAATTGGATAAGAATTTAATTTTAATTAAAACAATCGAAAATACTGGATTGAAACGAATGTCAAAATAAAATTATCTGAGGAATTCAAAATGAATGATGCTCAACAACAACAAAATTGTCAAAAAATCAGGTTGACAAGAAAGTTCTTGTGGATTTTAACTTTTACATTCAGATGTACATATCTTAGCTGAAGTTTTGACAAGCTTCTGAGTTTGACTACTGTATTCATGGTGCCTGGATCAGTCGGGATCACTGGAGAAACGTGTCATGATGACGTCAATCGCTAGGGGACCTCTTACCCATATGTCACTTGTATTTTGATGAATAGAAAAGTTGGTCAGAACAAAATCAGCCGAAAACAATAAACAAAAGTCTGGGCAAAAAGAAGGTTATGAGGTCATATTGACAATATAAAAGGACAAGCGACATAGTCAAAAGAGGAGAGAGTCTGAGGCATAGACAGACTTTGGCAGGTGAGAGATTTCAGCAACTCCCCCACCTAACCTTCACCGTACTCTTATGTGTGATTGTCACCTGTATTATAATGAATGTAAAATAAACAAAGTCATATTTGAAATTGTAAAAATTATCACTTGTATTCATTGAAAACGAAATTAACTTTTCGTCGATATGGTCAAGAAAACTGATGATCACAAACTCATTTACGTATGTAACAATATGACTATAGCACCATCTAATGCTAAAACTGAATATCTCCAATTCTGGTCCAAACAATATTAAGTTACTTACTCGGCAGTGTCGAAAGCCAAATCAAAGTTGGCTCTCCTTTTCTTTGGGTCCAATTTATCGAAATCAAAAGCATCAGGATAAAAATGGTGAATCAAAGCGCAAAACGCGAGGCCATTATTCCAACTGCTTGAGAAATTGGTGATCACAACTTTCTGCAAAAGAAAACAAAAAACATTTTAAAATTCTACTAAAAAAAAAAGACATTTTAAAATTCTACTAAAAAAAACATTTTAAAATTCTACTAAAAAAACATTTTAAAATTCTACTAAAAAACACAAACATTTTAAAATTCTACTAAAAAAAACATTTAAAAATTCTACTAAAAAACAAAAACATTTTAAAATTCTACCAAAAAAAAAAATTTTTAATTCTACTAAAAAAAACATTTTAAAATTCAACTAAAAACATTTTAAAATTCTACTAAAAAAATTTTTTTTAAATTCTACTAAAAAACAACATTTTAAAATTCTACTAAAAAAACATTTTAAAATTCTACTAAAAAAAACGTTTTAAAATTCTACTAAAAAACATTTTAAAATTCTACTAAAAAAATACTTTTTAATTCTACTAAAAAACATTTTAAAATTCTACTAAAAAAACATTTTAAAATTCTACTAAAAAAACACATTTTAAGATTCTACTAAAAAAACCAAAAACATTTTAACATTCTACTAAAATTTTTTTTTTTAATTCTACTAAAAAAAACATTTTAAAATTCTACTAAAAAAATGTGTGACTGTTGGATCACCTATTGAGCTCGGGTTAGATTGTTTCAATCAAGAAAAATTATGTTCGCAAATTTTTGAGATGAGGATAGATAATTCTCATTTATTTTTTTAATATTCAGACTACTATTCTCATCTTTAATATTTTTGAGAGGATACAATTGAAGAAGCTCAGTGGTCATGTTGACGGAAACGTTATGAAAATAACGCTCAAGATGAGAACAGTCGTATGACTAATCGAAATAATATGAAGAAAAAGCGAGTTTGCAAAGGCAGTTTCTCTCTCTCTCTCTCTCTCTCTCTCTCTCTCTCTCTCTCCAGCTAAGGTTAACTACAAAAGGCGTTCCAAAAGTAATGGCTCCTATATTTTATTCTACCCGAATGGATCAGAGAGGATTGCAAATGGCATTGTTATGATGACTGAATTTATGCATTCATTACCTGAAAGTTTCATCTCTCTGTTGTAGGCATTGATGGTGTGAACCTCTAAGAAATCAACCCCTATCATGGATGTGCGTTAGAAGTACAGATGCGTAATTGAATTATCTTGCAAGAGTGCATTGAGAATGACAGTGACTATATAGAAAAATAATTTTGGAGCACAAAAGTTTGCTTGTTTTAATGGTACCACTTACGTCTCCGTAGTTCTTCAACATTTTGAGTTAAAAATAAGAGATTTTACTTTTGGAACGACGCTTATAGTATTACTACCTGTAGTGATATTCCCTTGTTTATAATGGACTATCCCAATCTTCTGCCTTACAGTTCGTTTTATTACCCCTTATTGTAAATAAACATATATGAAGAGAGAGAGAGAGAAAGAGAGAGAGAGAGGCGGTATAATAGGCAAAATAAAAGCAAAGAGGTTAAGGGATTAACCTCCTCAAATTGTGTGAACAAGAAGACGATGAAGTAAGCCGATATGATATCAGCTGTTCAAAGTTGACAGGATTCTGTGAAAAGTTAGTTATGATGGAAACATCAATAAGATGGCATGGTTTAAAATGCTCTAACAAAACAGTAGCATAATTAAGCAATGCGCTTAAGACATAAGTAACTCTCTCCTTAACCTTTCAACAACAAGATGATCATTTGACTGAATAAACCCTTCATCCATTTAAGAAGGTGTAGTTTGCATTAATTACATAATCAATGTAAGAAGTATTCATAAGTCTCTGTTTCAACACGATGTTGCAATACATCTGTGCATGAAGATGATTGTACTCAGTCGGGCTGTTAAGGAATAGAGAGAGGGAGAGAGAGAGAGAGAGAGCGAGAGAGAGAGAGAGGGGGGGAGTGGAATTATTGTGTAGACACGTTGACCGGAAGTAAAAGATCAGCTGATTTGATTGCGTGTGAGTCATGTGATCAGGTTAGCTGAATCGTTGAGATTTGATTTGGACTCAGAAGACAACGGACGGCTTCCCGTTGTCTCCTCCTCTTCACTGGGGGGGGGGGAAGGGGACGAACGCTGACGTGTGTAGAAGAAGAACCCACACAGGCTGATTTCACTTTCCAACTTCTGCCGGACATCTGGGAAAGTAAAATAAACTATAGAACTAATTCCTTGTCTTGGAGTGATTGAATCTTCATCCAAAAACAGGTATCAAGTCTCCCTCCAGGACGAGAAATTCCAGATGGTGCAACATCGAAGAAGCAGAGGTAGGTTCTGAAAATACATGTCACTCACACACGATTCCCTTTATGATACAACATAAATATATAATATAACACGTCATCTCTTCTAATCCATTATTAGAGATGATGCAACAAGCACTGAACCCTTTATTATAGAGGCAATACAACAAACACTCATATCCTTTATGATACGACAACGTAACAGGGCAGCATCATATGAGATGAACGATGCATGCATGATACCCAGTGGCTAGCAATGAAATTGTGAATTTAAAAATAAAAAATGATTACATCTTGATGATGCTCTTCATCTATGTTGCCACAAAATGATGATGATGATGATGATGATGATGATGATGATGATGATGATGATTAGTTTGAAACGGTAAGTAACTTACGTCTGAATATTCTTGAGTCATAGCTTTGGTCCATTCCAAGAGCATCTGTTTAATGGCACTAGGACTGCGAGTGACTCCCCTACCACGACCAGCAGGGGCCAAGCTAGAAGAAAAATATTAAAGAAAAAATCAAGATAGTTCAATAATTTATTTTTAAATATAAAAATGGAATAAATATTTTTTTTTAATATAAAAAATGTAAATAATAAATATTTAAATATAAATAATAATAATAATAATAATGATAATAATAATAATAATAATAATAATAATGATAATAATGATAATAATAATAATAATAATAATAATAATAATGATAATAATAATAATAATAATAATAATAATAATAATAATAATAATGATAATAATAATAATAAATAAAAAATAAAAAATATAAATAAACAAAAATAAGTAAATAAGAAAGAAACAATTTTTTTTTAATTTTCAAAATAAATTAAAAAAATAAAATAATAATAATAAAATGATGAAATAAAATAATGAAAATATAAGTAAATAATGAATAAATAAAAATTAAAAACTGAAAAGTAAATAATAAAAACAAAATAATAAAATAAAATAATAATATAATAAAATAATAAAATAAAAATAATAAAAATATAAATAAATAATATAAACAAATAAAAAAAATTTAAAATAAAATTTAATAAGTAATAAAAACAAAATAATAAAACAATACAATAAAAATAAGATGACAAAATGAAATAATAAAAAATATAAAATAAATAAAAAAATTAAAATAAAATTTAATAAGTAATAAAAACAAAATAATGAAAATGATAAAATAAAAATAAAATAATGAAATAATAAAAATAATAAAAACAATAAAACGCAACAAAATTAAAATGAATAAAAATAAATTAATCTTTTATTAAAAAAAACGTGATCTGTTGAACCATGTTCAATCAGTATTGTAGAATGTGGCCAGAGACTCTCTGAGATGTCCAACATCACTGAGAGGTGGTCTCTGAAGTTTTGCCAGCAATAAATCTAAAGAAAACATTGGTTATGTTGGCATCAAGTCATATCACCCGAGCTTGATTAAGGATGCCCAACAAAAACAGCAAATGATGGTGACTAAATGGTTAATAATGTCGACTGACAACCTGGATGTGCTAGGTTCAAATCCAATTTGTTGCACAGAAACACTTTCATTTAGGGATGTTGGTAACCTTCATGTGGTGCCTCCCATAAGTACCCGACATTGTTCTAGAAGGAATTCTTAATATCAGGCTGACAAGAAAGTGCTTCCTGTTTTTAACTTTTAAATTCGAATGAACATATCTTGGCTCAAACAATAATTTATTGATCGAAATAAGAACCATCAGAATTAACACACTTTTGCCAACGCAAAACAAGTGTATTTATGACAGTAACGTAAAAATCTTATGTTCTGGCGGCGATGAAGTCGCTGACGGCGTTTTTAATATCATTTATGTTTTTTAGCATTTCTCATGCAGAAAGTTGTCGAGATGCTTGAAAAAGTGGTAGTCGGTAGGTGAGAGATCTGGGGAGTATGGCAGATGAGGCAAAGTTTGTTCAACTTCTGCAGGGTCGGTTTAGCAACATGTGGTCAAGCATTGTCGTGGAGGGAAATTGAGCCTTTTCTGTTGAATAATGCTGGGTGTTGTTGTCGAAGTTTCTGATGCATTTCATCCATTTGTTGACAGTACTTTACTGCCGCAATGGCTTCACCTGTATTCAAAAAACTGTATTGGATGAGACCGGTCGCAAACCACCTAAGAGTCAGTGTGACCTTCTTTTGGTGCAATTCTGGCTTTAGGAAGTGTCGTGGAGCTTCATCGGCATCTAACCACTGAGCTGATAACGATTAAGAAAACAGTGGTATAGTTACACGAGTGCATTTACAGAAGTACAGGGTAGTATGTTATTATTTATTTATTTTTTTTTTTTTACAAGGTGGTCACCACTTATCAAGGCCCGGAAGCCACTCGGGGATAAGGGTTATTGTGTGTACAGTACGTTAGTGTTGAGATTTGATAAAGTATCTTACTTAAGGAGGCGGTTCATCAGGAATTTGTTTCTGTTGGACTTGAAAACAACCAGGTTGTAGTCAGGTGGGAAACAGGCAAACGGAACAGAGTTCCACAGGCGTGCACTTCTAAGAAAGAAGCTTTATTCATGGAATCTATGTTTTGGTTTTGGCACAGATAAAGAGTGGGGGAAATTTTTGACAGTGGTTTCAGCTAGACGGGTGTTTTTCGTGAAAGATTGGAGAGGGAGGACCAGAGATTGGAGTTCAGATGAGCACTTGTCATGGAAGTAACAATAAAACAAAGACAGGCTCGCAATGTCTTTCCTGTGGGAGAGAGGTTGCAGAGAAGAGAAAAGGGCATCACCCACTAAGCCACAAAGTCTATTTTGTACTCTGTCAAGGCAGGATAGGCTGTTTTTAGCAGCTCCTGCCCAGATGTGGCAGCAGTACTCTATCCTTGGACGTACTTGGCTTTTATATAGGTAGAGAATTGCATCAGCAGTGAGATATCTTCTGAAGTGGTAGAAGGATCCTATCATTTTTCCAGCAACCTTGGCAACAGACTTGATGTACGTGTTCCATTTCAGGTCAGGAGTAAAGGTCAAGCCCAAACATGGGGCTTCCCCTAGACGAGAGCCATCCATTTCAATTGATGCCAGATGGGGATCAGAGCGTTGATGATGTAAATATATGAGCTTGGCTTTAGATGCATTAAAAGTAACAAGCCACCTCTTCCTCCACTGTACCAGGCACTCAAGATCAGAGGAAAGAGAATCAGAGAGAACTTTGTCATTCACGGCCTTTGATGTGTTGCCATAGATTGTCGTGTCATCAGCATAGATGTCAACGAATGATTTAAGTATGTGTTTTGGGAGATCATTGATGTAGATCAGGAAGAGAATCGGGCCCAGGATGGACCCCTGAGGAACTCCAGCATTAATACTGAGGGCCTCTGATTTCTGCCCAACAACCACTGCTCTCATGAGCCTATTAGAGAGAAATGATTTAATGATTGAGAAAACATTTCCAGTTATACCGTAGCTGAAAATCTTGTGAAGTAGGCTCTTATGCCATACCTTATCGAAGGCTTTTGATATGTCAAGAGCAATTGCCCTTGTCAAGAGATTCACTAATCCTATGAGACATAACAATTAGCACATCTGCTGTAGATCTAGCAGAACGGAAACCATATTGCATGTCACTAAGAAGGTTGTTTCTGTTAAAGTGGTTGACTACTTCTTTATTCAATATGGATTCCAGCAGCTTACTCATGACACACAGGAGACTTATTGGTCTGTACTAAGAGGGAGACAACTTATCACCTGAATTCTTAAATACAGGGCATACTAATGAGGTTTTCCAGGATGTTGGGAAGCACTTCTCCTTAAGGCAACGCTTAAACAGTTTTGTAAGTATGGGGGCAAGTTCTGGTTGAAGCTTTTTCAGCACTATAATTGGAATGCCGTCAGGGCCAGTTGCATTACTGGAATCAAGGTTCTTGATTAGATTGGCGACTTCATATATCAATATCATGCACAGATATTTGTATGTTGCATAGTGTGTTGTCTGTTATAGGGGGAGATAAGGGGAGTTGATGGCCTTCGTCGCATAGGGTAGAATAAGCTGCAAAGTTCTTGGCAAATAGTTTGGCCTTGTCTGATGCTGACGAGATGACCTCAGGTCCATTGATGATGGTCGGGATAGAACGCACACTTCTGTTCAGGATCTTGTTTGCTATTTGCCAGAACTGGTGGGAACCAAGCCGATGTTATAAAAAAAGTCTACATCAAATACTGTGGCTATGACTGCCATGCTAATTACTACAACACTTTTTTTTCTCTTTTTAAATATCTTATAAAAGACGCTCATAAAACTTGCATGTTTTGAATAAATAATTTGTAATAATTCACAAAATCAAGAGAACTACGTAAAAGCAATACATTTACTAGAGTTGGCATATATTTTTTTTATTGCACATGCTTGCCTTGGGTAACATCTTTATCTATAATTTCTTTTCTTTTTCTTTTTGTAGACTTGATGTACTCTTTCTTTTCTCGTAAATTTTATCTTTTGATGCAAATAGAATGTTTTTCTTTTTAGAAACTAGTTGAATATATATTTTAAATTCAATTTTGACAATTATGTCTGTTTATCTTTCTAGTTGACTAGAAAAAAAATTCCACTTTGTTTCTTTAACTTTTTAGAATTTTTCTGTCATATTTTTTTTTATCTGATCTTCCATTTTTCTTTATGCAATTCCATTTGTTCCGGTGTTCTTACAATTTTTATTCTAGTAATGCGTTCATCACTTGTTGGTGCCTGAAAATTTCTAAAATGGCATTTTAAAATTCCTCCATTTGCAATACTTCAAATAAACTAACCTTTTTGTGTGTGTGTGTATATATATATATATATATATATAGGTTTTATTTTTGTTATTACCGTTTTATCTGTTTGGCTACATAAACATATGTAACTAAACAGATAAAACGGTAATAAAAAAATAAAACACATATTTGCTCTGCAATAGTATCGAGTACTCTCCTCGGGTTTTTACTAATTACCAGTTTTACTAAATATATATATATATTTTTTTTTTTTACATAGGCGTCACCACTTATCAAGGCCGATCGGCCACTCAAGGATAAGGGTTAAAGAGTGTAGAGTAGTCAAAAGGACAATATAGTAATCAATAGTAATGGAAGTTCGGTAAATTTGTTAACTTATATGGAACGGCTCATCAGAAACTTGTTCACGTTGGACTTGAAGACAACCATATTATAGACAGCTGGAAAGCAGGAACACGGAAGACAATTCCACAGGCGTGCAGTTCTAAGAAAGACGCTTTGATCATGGAATCTATGTTTAGGTTTAGGTACAGATAAAGAGTGGGGAAAATTATTGATAATGTTTTCAGATAGTCTAGTGTTTCTTGTGAAAGTTTGGCGAGGGGGGACCATAGATTGAAGCTCAGTCGAACACTTTCCATGAAAATAACGATAAAGCAGAGACAAACTTGCAACATCTCTTTTGTATCTTATATATATATATATATATATATATATATATATATATATATATATATATATAGCCTGACGAATCCTCACAGGAACGAAATTTATTCTGACTAATAACAAAAAAAAAACATTGACAAACATTTTTGTTGGTATTTTTCAATTGAACAACTTAAATTTCTAAACTTTGAAACTCAGAAACGACAATTTTTTTTTTTACTTCAGTTCTTCTTCCAAGTGCTGGAGTTTTTTGTTTTTTTATCTCTTTCTTTTTTTTTTTTTCTTTTCCTGGTGCAGATTCGACTCATTTTGCCTCTTTAAAATCCAGTTTGATTGAAACTTTACGTTCTAATATTATAATGAACAATTATCAAAAACATATCATCCAAATCATTTTTGAGAATGCAACAATTATAAGTCATATTGTATCTGACATAAATCCGAGCTTTTATTGCCAATGCTGTGTTCAGCATAAGTCCAGATAATACTATTCGTGCCCCAAAAAGTTCAAATTCATTGTCATCAGTTCCGGTGACATATGAAAGAATTATATCCGAGTAAATCTGAATATCCCATCACCAATTTATGAGACATAGGCGTAAATCCCCACCGCCACTGTTGTAACTTTAAAACCTTAATAATAATTAAGACTACACGATGGTATATTTACAAGAGTATTTTTAAAGACATATGGTACTGAGGCAGAACTCTCCCCTATGCAGGTTAAACCGGCTTCCTACAAAGGAGGGAGTTTCATGGGAGTATGAAATTCACAAGCGATCCTCAGTCATATGTATTTTTTAAAGACGTATATTACAGAAGATCTACTTCTGATACTGTGGCTATGACTGCCACGAATAACTGCCATCTTGTTTAAAACTTTTATCGCTTTATATGTAAAGGGTGTCCAAAAAAGTACTTTTTTTTCAGAACTCTTAAGTGATAAATGTATTCGAGGAGTAAAAAGTAACGAAGTGCGGGACAAGTTGCTAAAGAAATTGTTTAAACCTGAGGCCAAGCGGTCCATTCACTTGTAAATAGATTTAAAAGAAAACGACCCGTGCATGATGAAAAGGTAGCGGACGAAAAAAGAAAGTGTAACGTGGCCGTTACACTCAAATCGTATTCGTTACAGTTCAAACCTCTCTTAGACGTCCAGCACCATCAAAAAGAAACCAACAAACAAAAATAAATCTGATTCGGCTTTTATCTCTGCTTTAGCAAAAGGTATTTATTACCATCACTTTCCAAACAAAACCTGCTTTTTGTTTTTTTTCTGTTTATTTTGTATGCCATTAGATTAACAAACCCTGCTGTCTCGACACCAGCTTAAAAGTCTTGTGCTGCTACTACAGGAGCACATGTCCCTCTCACCTACTCGAGTTTTTCTTTCTCTCTCTGACAACACACTGGTCATAGACAGCCATTTCTCGTCTTTGACTTTAAACGTCCATTTTCCTCAGCGTGGATTTTGCTTCTCTTGGCCACGTTGTGTCCTTTTTTCTTTGTCTTGTTGCACAAGCTCGCACACACTTCCTAATTTGCATATGTGCATTTTTTGGCTGGTGCTGTTAATATCTTTGCAAGCCAGTTATCTTACAGCTCCTGCTGATATTTTCTCACACACTCATATGAGTTTTGTTGTAAAATTTTCCAGCAAAACTGCCCAAATCCACCAATTATTTACAAATGAACAAACAGCATCTCCAAGGAAAATCACTTTCTAAATAGGCCGAAAACATCAAGACACAGGATTTTTCGTTCAGCACTTTTTGAGGAAGGCTTATTATAGTATAGTAAAAATGGGCAATCAACAATTCCCCAACTATCCAACAATCAAGAGGTTGTTTGCGCAACAACCAAGAAGGCTAACGTGCTTGCCAGTCGGTTTGCCACCAACTACATTGGACCCAGCAAACCATTCCCTCCCTGACTTTCCTTTGCAGACAGATGCCACACTAGATGATCTGAAAATTACCTTGTCTTAGGTGCATGATATCATAAAACAAAACCTTGACAGCTCAAAAGCATGCAGACTCGATCTCAGCCTGGCTGTGCTATTAAAAAAAATGCTCTGCTGAGGTTGCTCCACTCCTCTCCAAACTTTACAACAAATACCTTAACGAATCTTGCTTTCCTGACTGCTGGAAAACTGCTTCGCTGGTACCAGTTTTCAAGAATTCTGGTGAAAGAACTGACGCATGTATTTCATTCTCTTAAGGAAGAAGACGTTAAGGTGTTCTGAACTTGTCAATCAAATTGAAAAAAAAAAAATTCATGTGAAAATATTTTTACTAAGTAATAATGCAACTTTTAAAGATGACTATTTTATTTTTTCTTCCTTTGTACAAATCAGGTTTGTATCAATTTTAAAGGCGTTTAATCACAGAAGAGTAACTTATCTTGCCTTTGATAGCATTTCAAACCACAATCGGCATAAATGCATATACTGAACATATTTTAAGAAAATTTTTTTCTAGAAAAATGACCGATTTGATCAAAATAATTGATTAATTTTGTGGTAACACTCTGAATTTAATTTTTTATTCTTTTGATTTTGTTTCATCCTGTTCTTTTTTGCGTTTCACCGGCATATCATTACATTTTGTTATCAACGTTTCAATTTTAATGAAAACTACACTTCGATAAAACTCTAGCAAAAAACACAAAAAAAAGCGTAAAAAAATCCCAAATTCACAGAGAGCTCATCAAATTCACACAACATGGACCTTGAATTTGATTTCAACAACTTAAAAACTCTCACTTCCTCTTATTTTGTCCTTTAGTCATGACAAAATGAAAGGAACGGCTGTTTTTTTAGGTCAGTTGTTGTTTTGATTTGGTGGTAGGGTTTTCGATTCTCTAACAGTACTCATCATCATATATATATATATATATAATTTACAAGAATTTATTGTTCGATAGGATGCTCAATAAAAAAATATTAATGATTTCTTTTTTGAGTATCCTGTTGAACAATAAATTCTTGTAAATTATGATTTACAGTCTTCAATTGTGTTCTTTTATGACAAGCTCTATTTTCTATTTTGGTTGTATTTTAAGCTTCTTATTTGGTTGGGATTACTATATTAATATTTATATTTATATGCACTTTAAGTTTACAGAAGCTTTTGGCATGTAAACTTAATTTTTACTTAATTATATATATATATGTGTGTGTGTGTGTGTGTGTGTGTGTGATACAACATACATATATTGAGGATATGCATATATATATATATATATATATATATATATATATATATATATATATATATATATATATATATATATATATATATATATGCAGGGCAACCCAAAAAAAAACAGAGGACATTCAATTGTTTTTCTGGACATTTTACAGTCAACGGAGAAAAAAAGGGCCCAAAAGATCCTAGTGTTTTGATGTGATGTTTTGAATATAATAAACTAGTTATGACCAAAGTTTCATTTAATTCGGACAAAACACTAAGAAACGGGGTCTAATTATAGTTGGGCTCCGTTTTTTGGGGGTCACCCTGTATATATGTGATACAACATACATATATTGAGGATATATATATATATATATATATATATATATATATATATATGTGTGTGTGTGTGTGTGTGTGTGTGTGTGTGAGTGTGTGTGTGTGATACAACATACATATATTGAGGATATAAATATATATATGTGTGTATATATATATATATATATATATATATATATACACACACACACGCACACACACTTGGTTATATTCTTTGGTAAAAAGGATTCCAGCGGAGTGCTCTATTATAAGGAAAAATTCCCAAAATAAAACCGTATTATTTATATTTTTTATTTGCAGAAAGTTTATATAAGATAAATTAACATCATGTGTTGTCATATCAGGTTTAAAACCGACGGTACTGATGACTTATCTCATATACACTTTCTGTAAATTATATATATATATATATATATATATATATATATATATATATATATATATATATATAAAGCTGAACATCTGTGTGTGTGTCTGGTCATGAATAGACTCCTATATGGTTGACTATTTTAAAAAACTGATTACATATAAATATAGAAGATGTGTCGAGGATTAGGAATGGGTATGTTTGATCTGGCAGGACGATGGTTCATAAAAATTGTGGGGTCTGCGTTCGCGCCTGTACTCCAGGGAAATATGGCACAAACTTTAACAAAGACTCTTCATATCTATTTGCGTAAGTATACTCTGATAATTATGTTTCAGTTTGAAGAAATATGATATAATAAAATTAGTGGGTGGTCGTTCATGCCTGACCTCCATAGAATGTAAATATGCCACAAAGTTTAACAAGGTTTTTTAAAAGGGGTGAGGGTCCAAAATAACACCTTAACTTTAATCTTAATTCACGTTGGCTTTTATTTATTTTTTTGAGTTGAATCATATTGTGTTGAATAAATTCACCTCATAAATTCATGTTCTTATTAAAGTGAAAACCAAAAAAAAAAAAAAAAAAAAAAACCTGGCACTCTTTCGAAAATAGATAAATAGATAAATAATAAAAAAATAAGAACGTTACTTGCTATCGTGTCAAAAGAAGGAAAAAATCCTGCTCACGTGATTACGTGTCTTTTTAAAAACATTTACATAACCTTTTTATTTTTATTTATATATCTGTTTAAGCATTTTTGTCAGTATACTAGAAGGAATTCAGTTGATTTCAACACTTTCTGTGTGTTCTTTACATTACAATAGTACAACCTTGAATCCGACGGCGCAATACTACACCGTGCAATACTGTAAAACTGAAAAGGGCGCCATTTTCTTCTTATTCATATTTATATTGATTCTTTGCTTTAGAAAACTAAAGTAATTACGTGTTTACTTTTTTAATATTCCATTTTGCTGTTTCGGATTATTTTACTAAAGTAAGTAAAACTTCATTATTTTTCAAAACTGTTTTTGTTTCTTTGTTTTTCGATATTTCGTCGATATTATTTAGTAAGAGTGTTTAGCAGAAAAGCCAACAAAAGACTACCCGAAAAAATAAATATACAAGAAATAAATGTTACCATAGTCAATAAAAGTTCAGTTCATGTTTTTTTTTTGTTTTGAAATTATTTTTAATGCTCTTTACTTGAAATGATTTCAGCGAACCGAAATTAAAACGAAATTTGAGGCGATAACTACTTAAATGAATTTTTATATAAACTACACATGCCATAATCGAATATTCCTCAAGCACAAAATAATGGAAAACATTAAAATATGTTTATAAATATTCCTTACGTTGACAGAACTCTCTTAAATTGTTAACACAGAATGCTCAGGTGCCCCTCCTTCGAATTGAAAACGGGGTTCTCCATTTCAAAGTCGCTGCCATTTTGATTTTTTTTAAACCGGTTCATGAATTAAAAAAAAAAAAATTTTTACAAACTACTTAAAAATACAAACCAATGAACTTTTCTACCATAAAAGTAACTTTAAATTTTATTGATCATGCAGTGATAATGGTTGAAATCGCCCTAAACTCTAGACCAAAAGTGAAGAACCATTACTCAAAACAATGGGCCTGTATAAGTGGTAATATATATTTTATACAAAATGTATATATATATATATATATAACAAAATATGTTGGAGTCGCTGAATAACTCATCCTCCCGTTTAAAGCGGTTCCATCCTCTTTACCGGAATTTGACTACTGTGCACTTTTCACTCTTATCCTCGAGTGGCCTATGGGCCTTGATAAGTAGTAATATATTGTTTAAAAAAATATATACATATATATATATATATAACAAAATAGGTTGGAGTCGCTGAATAACTCATCCTCCGTTAAAGCGGTTCCATCTTCTATTATTATTATTTATTATTACACACACACACACATATACACACACGCAGACGCATTCACTTTTATAGATATATAGATAATGAACAGTAGTCGGGTTTCAAATGTCAGTGGGCAATACTTATCGTACCTAACCATAATAAATGGTCGTGATACGGAGAAACATCTGATCGTGGATAAATATTATAAAAAGGCTGACTGGTAAGCCATCAGGGATCTCATCAGAGACGCCCCATGGCAAAATATCTTTTCACTTCCTGCTAACCAGTGCACAAATGAGACCACTGAGTGGCTCAAAACGGCAACTGAAGCACATGTTCCCACGCACAAATTTTATAGCAAGTCCCAGTCTCCCCAATGGTTCACTTCAACTTTTGCAACTGCCATAGCGCAAAAGCAGCATGCGTACCGCCAATTCAACCAACATAAGTGCAGTTCAAACAGACAGAAGTACATAGAAGCCAGAAATAACTGTAAGAAAGAAATAACGACAGCTAAGAGAGAATTTACTGAAACCACCCAAAAACGCATCCAAGCACAGAAATTACGAACCTGTGATTTCTGGAAAATCACAACAGTGTAGTAAATAATAGGCAATCAACAATTCGCCCACTATCCAACAATCATGAGGTTGTTTGCTCAGCAACCGAAAAGGCTAAAATGCTTGCCAGTCGGTTTGCCTCCAACTCCACACTGGACCCTGCTAACCACCCCCTTCCTGACTTTCCTTTGCAGACAGGATGCCACACTAGATGATCTGAAAAATCACCCTGCTCAGGTGCATGCTAAAAGAAAATCTATTTTAATGATTATCTCCATGTAATTGCTTGTGTTGTAATAGCATTGTCTTCATTTTTCTGTTTAGAGTTTATATTTAATTAATTACAATCAAAAAAAATTTTTATATTATATTTCACCCCAAACAAGGCACATTGCCACTTTGATGTAGGGGACTACTATCAGCGACATAAGCTACTGGGATACATTTTAAAGAGTTGGGCAGCAAGATGTCGATTCACGTTACACTTGAACTTCTGCATGTCAGTACAGTTGGGAAAGCATTAAAATACTTGTAGAACAGGCAGAGGGATGCAACATTTCGTCGGTGGGACAAAAGCTGAAGCAGGGCCTATCAGGTTGGAGACTCTCTTTCGGACCTTGTCTAGGAACGAGAGACTAGTAGCAGATGCACCAGCCCAAATATGACAACAATTACTCCATAGATGGGCGAATGGTGGCCTTATAGAGGTACAAGATACTTTCAGGCATTAATAGCTTTCTAGCATGGTAGAGAACCTACCTTCTTCGCAGCGGTCCTGGCAAATGCTCTCAATGTAATTGTTCCAACTCATGTTTCCTGTGAACGTTAGGTCGAGGAGTTTAAAGATGTGCTTTCAGATAAAGAGTCTTTGGCCATTGCTATTGGTGGTAGAGAAGGTTCTTGTAGTTATTTGAAGGAAACAACCTTAGTCTTGGCAGCATTGAATGTGACCATCCATTTTTGTCCCCATTCCATTACAGATCAGAGGTCATCCGCTAGTGTTTCTGCCATTTTCTTAGATGTGTGTTTATTTGTTTTCCTGTTGTGTCTGTTATAGAGCGTGGTGTCATCAGCATATGTACTCATCTCAGAGGCAATTTTGTCGGGGAGGTCATTTATGAATATCAGGAATATGAAGGTCCAAGGATAGACCCCTGAGGCACTCCCAAATTTATATCATATTGTTTAGATGTACGGCCGTCGAGGACAACCTGATTTTTCCCTTATTTGAGAAGGATTTATTATGTTATGTATTCTCCCAGTGATACCGTATGATCTGATTTTCCTGAGGAGACCTTCGTGCCATACCCTGTCAAAATCCTTAGGTATATCTAGAGCTACCACTCTACACTCCCCTGCTTTGTCCAGTGAATGGTATATGTTCAGAGATTACAGTTAGGATATCTGCTGTGGAACGGCTTGCCTAAATCCATAATGTTGGTCAGTCAGAAAGTTTAGCATCTGTTAGGTGATGGACTAGAGCTTGGTTAATTGTGGACTCAAATATTTGGGCAAAAAGTGGGAGGAACCTTTAAAAACGGAAGTACGTTTTATTTATTTTAGCTTCTGAGAGTTATTTCCTTTTAAGCTATAAGACTTATTCTTCACTTAATTTAAATAGACGAAAATAGATGCGTTTTATGCTTTCATAATCCAACATGACCTCCCACAACACTAAAGCCAGCCTGATCGCTACAATCCGACAAGCTTCCACCAACGCTTGTGGAAAAAGCTGCTCCTTGTTCTGGACTCATATCGAGGCAGTGATTGAGGTTGAAGGCGGCTACATTGAACAAATGTCAGCTTCTACTACATTATTAAGTTACCTGATACCAATACTGTCAATCGACACAACACGATCCCAAACAATACCGTCAATCGACCTGACATGATACCGAATGATAATGATATTGTCGACTTCACACAAACCACACGACACACATCCTGATCAACACCGTTGATTGACATGCCACGATCCCAAACCACAATTGACATGCCATGACACAATTTTTTTCAACTGCCTTAGAATGACTTATTAGCTTGTTTTTTATAGCCGTTGGGCGAAACTCGATCATTGCTGTAAGTAGGATGGATGTACAAGGGACGTGCAATAAGTAATGCCCCTAACCCACTTCCAGTCGTCTTATCTAGCTGAAATTTTGCATGTGCAATTATTTATATCTCTACGGGCTATGTGGCAAATTACAGCTCTGAACTACTTGTGGTTTCTGTTTTACAGGAGTTTGAACTGAGTCAGATGAGAAATGAGCCTGTTGAATGTCGAGCAGTGATTTGTTTTTTGTATTTGAAAGAACGCACACCACAGGAGACTTTTGATGAAATGAAAGAACTTATCATATGACCTTGTAAAACATTGGCATCGTGAATTCAAACATGGCCGGAAGTCTGTGGAAACAGCTCCCAGACCTGGTCGCCCCCCCCTCCTTCTGCCATTGATGAGGCATCTATCCGTTAAGTTTGAGGCTGCGATTTTGGAAGATCGGCGCATCACTGTTCGCAAATAGCCCAAGATGTCAAGATTAGTACAGGGTCTGTGGAAACTACATTCATGATCATTTGCTTATGCATAAGGTGTCTGCCAGATGGATTCCCAGGTTGCTCACACCATTCCAGAAGCGAGAACGCATCGAGTGCTCGAGGATGAATTTGGAGATGTGCCAAGAAGATGAGTCAAAGTTTTTCAAAAGACTGATTACACAGGATGAAATCTAGGTCCATCACTATGATCCAGAGACCAAAGCCCAGTCAATGCAGTGGAAGCACTTTGACTCACCACCTCCAAAGAAGGCAAGGGTGCAGCCCTCCGCTGGCAAGATCATGCTCACAGTCTTCTGTGACCAGGACAGAGTAGTGATGACAGATTTCCTGGCAAAGGGTAACACAATTACCAGAGCCTATCATGCTTCACTTTTGAGGAAATTAAGGGAAGCTATTAAAATCAAGAGGCAGGGCAAGATCAGCAAAGGTACCCTCCTCCTGCAGGACTACGCTCCGGTCCACAACTCGCATGTCACCAGATCAGAAGCATGGGCGTGTGGTTATGAAATCCTTCCCCATCCTCCCTACTCTCCTGACCTTGCACCCTCTGACTTTCACCTCTTCCCAGCCATGAAGTTGTTTTTGAAAAGAAAGCATTTCCCAGATGATGCAGCCTTGATTTCTGAAGTCACGTCGTGATTGGAGGACCAACCTGGGGTGCTCTACAAAAACTGTCTCCAGAGCTGCATCAAACGATGGGAGAAATTCATAACTCTGGGTGGTTCCGATGTAGAGAAATACTAATAACTGTGCCAAGTTTTGTTGCTCTACTTCTATGGGAAGTGGGTCAGGGGCATTACTTATTGCACGCCCCTCGTAGCTCATTGGTAGACTTTTGATTTGCAATCGAAAGGTAGTCCCGGGTTCGCTTTTTGACACAGGTAGGCCCGATTCATACACTGGCACAATTCTTGTTCTCTTCCACTCATGCTCGTTACATGCTACTAAGCACTTTTTAAGCACCGGAGTTTAATTGTGTGTGTGTGTGTGTGTGTATGTGTGTGCGTGCACGCATGTGTATGTGTGTGTGTGCGTGTGTGTATATGCGTGCGCGTCTGTGTGTGTGTGCGTGTATGTGTATGTGCGTGTGTGCGTGTATGTGTGTGTGTGTGTGTGTGTGTGTGTGTGCGTGCACGCGTGTGTATGTGTGTGTGTGTGCACGTGTGTGTGCGTGTATGTGTGTGTGCGTGTGTGTGTGTGCGTGTATGTGTGTGTGCGTGTGTGTGTATGTGTGTGCGTGCACGCATGTGTATGTGTGTGTGTGCGTGTGTGTATATGCGTGCGCGTCTGTGTGTGTGTGCGTGTATGTGTATCTGCGTGTGTGCGTGTATGTGTGTGTGCGTGTGTGTGTGCGTGCACGCGTGTGTATGTGTGTGTGTGTGTGTGCGTGTGTGTGTATGTGTGTGTGTGCGTGTGTGTGTGTGCGCGCACACAAAATAATGTGTTGATCAACTCTTTTACATCGATAGAATCTGTTCTCGTTTGCCTTTCATTGATAAAAGAAAATTCGATTCACTTACCCTCCAGGTGTCGCCATTGCTCCACCTTAAAAAAAAAAACATAAACGAAATATTAGAATCACATAAAATTATAAACAAGTTTATGCGCGAATATCAACAAAGTTTCTAACAAGATTTGAAAACTTGACAGTTAACCAGAAAACAAGCAAAAAACATTCTTTGATTTTTTTTTTTTTTTTTACAAATTATTTTATCCTTTTATTCTAGCTGGGAATGGGGCATCCTACCGGATGTCAGATATTCACTTGCTATTTCAAACACTCAAACCAAGAGACCTTTTTAAGATTCTAACCGTCCGTTTAAACGCAATATTTTTGTATTTCTCTTATATTTGGTTCACCAAGTATATTCGCTAGCGAGTTTTATAAACCTTGCTAGTTAGATAGAGATCTTCCTAAGATTCCAGTTTCTTTTTATGTCGTACATAGTATTTTGTAATCTTCTCCCTCTCAGCTCTGTTTAAGCCAGCATCAGTAGGGACACTGACTTCAGCCCTATCACTATGTCAGGTTTAACAGCTCCGTTTTCTAATTGTAGAAATTGCATCATCATAGTGGATGACTTATTTCTGTTATTTCTGGCATATTCTTCTAGGACATGCTCCTACACCGGTGATACTGTACACACACACACACACACACACACACACACACACACACACACACACACACATATATATTACTGTTGGGACAATTAATTGGAATTGGGAATCGGAAAAATTGGAAGATTTGAGGGTATCGTAATCGGTTTCGGAATCGGAAAAAATCGATGCCTATTTTCTGATGCCAAAACGATTCTTTTAATTGCCTTTTTTTATTTGATTTTGTGTAAACCAAAATCTTCCATTGCTGGTAATAATGAGAAAATAATAAATATTTATTGATTTCAAATTACCAGTAAAGCTTAAATCGATAGATCATCCGCCACAAGTGTATGTTGACGTTTAGGAAAATTTTTGCATATTTCACATGTGTGTTTACAAAAATCAGGGGAACTAACTATGTTATAGATAAATAATTAGAGATTTATAAAGAATCAGAATCGGTAATTATATCAGAATCTGGAAAATATTGGAATCGTCCCATCATTAATATATATATATATATATATATATATATATATATATATATATATATTTAGTAAAACTGGTAATTAGTAAAAACCTGAAGAGAGTGCTCAATACTATTGCAGAGCAAATATGTGTTTTATTTTTTTATTATCGTTTTATCTGTTTGGTTACATATGTTGGACCATGTTTACAATCCAACAGCCTCATCAGACCTTACAGTAAGGTCTGACGAGGCTGTTGGATCGTAAACATGGTCCAACATCCGAAACATATGTAAACAAACAGATAAAACAATAATAAAAAAAAACATATATATATATATATATATATATATATATATATATATATATATATATATATATATATACACACGCAGCTGAGTCACAGGAAACGGATGTTTTTAGAATGTTCCTTGCTCTCCTTGAGTAAAGGATAGAGAGTGAAGAAGGTACTCTTTAAACCTACTTAAGATCCGTTTACCCTGACTCACCCTGTATATTGGGGGTGGGGGATCACCATTTGTCGAGGCTAAGAGCCATTTGCAAATAAAAGTTAATGAAATAGAAATGTGAAATAATGCTTAGCTGAAAAATGAGTAACACTATGGAAGTACTAGACATTGATTCTAGAAAATTTTAGGATCATAATTTTTTTCTACCGTCATTCATTATATATATATATATATATATATATATATATATATTAGCAGGCCACCCAGTGTTGCCTGGTGGTAAATTATGCATAAATATTATACTTAAATTGATGCAGATTTCTTATTTATTATCGATTATTATCCAATATATAGTAATGATTTCCAAAGTTTATTTAAAAAACCTGTGGAACTCTGTTCCGTCTGCCTGCTTCCCACCGGACTACAACTTGGATGTCTTCAAGTCCAACGTTAACAAATTCCTAATGAACCGCCCCCTTAAGTAAACACTTCATCAAATCTCCACACTAACGTAATGTACTTGCAATAACCCTTATCCCTGAGTGGCTTCCGGGCCTTGATAAGTGGTGATCACTGTGTAAAAAAAAAAAAAAAAAATCACTTAAGGTCACTTATATATATGATAGATGGATAGATAGATGTATAAATATTTCCATGTACTAGAACATTTTCATCTACGATTCTACACAATTATGCAGAATGTAGAAACTATGCATAAATAGAATTCAACATAATAATGAAATGAAACCAAGCATCTAATAAGAAACCATAAAAAATCAATAATTAATTAACGTTCGTTTTTAAAGAAATATGCAAATTAGTTAACTTTCATGTAATCGATCGCATTTCCATGACTTAGTATATTAAGAAATTCGTTTTAATAATTTTTAAATAGAAAACAGGCTTTTAATTTCAGAGTGAGAAAAAAACAACTCAACTTTATATATATTATGTTACACCGGCCAAGGTTACACTGGTGTAACGTAAAATATTCCTCTGTAAAAATTCTTCTTTTTTATCTATAAGAGAAGAAAAACTATTTTTTTGATTTTTTTTTTTTTTACATAGGCATCACCACATTATCAAGGCCCAGAGGCCACTCAAGGATAAGGGTTAAAGAGTGTACAGTAGAAATTGGTCAATATAGTAATCATTAGTAATGAAAATTTGGTAAATTTGATAACTTATATGGAACGGCTCATCAAGAACTTATTAACTTTAGACTTGAACACAACCATATTGTAGTCAGCCGGAAAGCAGGAAAACGGAAGACAATTCCACAGGCGTGCAGTTCTAAGAAAGAAGCTTTGTTCATGGAATCTACGTTTAGGTTTAGGCGATTTTCGATACTTATCGGGTTAATTTCTGTACAAAATATATCTAAGAACACAAGCAAGTATTTAAATTACCTTTGTGTGAAATTTGCAAAGATGGGCTCGCAAATTGACACACACACGCACACACACACACACACACACACGCACACACACACACACACACACACACACACACATATATATATATATATATATATATATATATATATATATATATATATATATATATATATGTTTATGTTTGAACATTGTTAATTCACATACCCATCTTAGCAGTAGCCAAACAGCGTAAAGTTAGGGAGCGCTGGCATAATCACATTGGCACACCAGTTCTCACCAGATCACAAAAGTTAAGCAACGTTGACCCTGGTTAGTACCAGATGGGTGACCATTTGGGAATTCTAGGCACTGTATGTGCTCTCTGCTCGGCTCGGCATTGTTTCCAGTCGTCCTGTACCTCAACTTGCCACTGGCATGCAACAATGCCGACTCAGGAGAGGCGTGGTTGGAGATTGCGCAACTCTTGCCACACAAATTTCATGAGCAGGCACCCTTACAGTGGGTATTCATAGTCTGTCAAGACTGAAGGAAGCCATATATAATATATATATATATATATATATATATATATATTACATACTGAATCACCTACAAGTCTTCAGAAGTATTTTACCCCTACTGAGATGGAAAACAATTAATCTCATGTTTTATCTATTTCCTGGGAGGTCTTCCATGGAACTGGAACTTTCATCAGAAATCCTCAAAACATTTTGATTACATTTATAATTAAGTATGGAAGGAATTTAGAAATCATATCGTCTGGCAGATTCTTTTATTAATGGAAAAGACTGCTGACCCCCCCCCCCCCCCACGCTTTTCTCAATACTGCAACGACACATTTGTAAATATCATCCATCCATGCTGCATCCTCGGTTAGTCTGTCACTTTTCAGCATAGTCTATCACGCTTCAGTTTCCTTTATGTATAATTCTATTTGGTTAGATTTTATATTGTAGATCTAAATAGTATTACGTCTGGCACATCGATATTTTATTCTACTAGCCACTTTTGATTTTTCGCCATTCCATCATGTTTTTTTTACACAACCAAAACGTCATTTAGTTCAATTACTTAAAAATTTATTCCGGCTAAAAATATTGTTGCGATGTTTACAAAACTTTGCAGCTTAAAATACGACTTATTTTCCTTATAATTTTTTGAGTTTAACAATTTTGCATGATTCCTTTTCTCTATTCACTGTAATAATACAATTCTCTCACGCGTTTCAGTGTACGCATGCGTTTGTCGTTTATACGTGGCATAAACTATACGTTTTTATTTTTGATTAGTTTATTTTACATTAAAACGAAATTTTCTTGAGATAATCATAGAATAAATAAAACAATAATAACTGCAATTTTATTTTATTTTTTCTTTTATAATTTAAATAATTGTAATCAAACAAATTTTATATTAAAATGATATGGATGTACTCTGGGAAATGACGGGTATGTACAGCAAATATATAACATGATTTAATATATGTTTATGTATGAAATATTATAAAATTTAAGTTTCAAATTACATTTTATCATTATATATATATATATATATATATATATACATATATATATATGTATATATATGCATATATATATATATATATATATACCATCTCTACTATATATATATATATATATATATATATATATATATATATATATATATATATATATATATATATACCATCTCCACTATATATATATATATATATATATATGATAAAACAAATAAAATAATAGATAAAAACAAATAAAGAATAACAATTTAATAACAGTTATATACATATAAAAAATCATATATATATATATATATATATATATATATATATATATATATATATATAGAGAGAGAGAGAGAGAGAGAGAGAGAGAGAGAGACAGACAGACAGACAGACAGACAGATTCAAATTCCGATTATTTTATTCATATATATGCATATATTCGAATGTCTATATATATATATATATATATATATATATATATATATATATATAGAGAGAGAGAGAGAGAGAAAGATTATATATATGTATATGTATATACATATATATATATATATATATATATATATATATATATATATATATATATATATATATATATACTTCTCAAACTTTGGTATACCACTATAAGCAAAAATAAACAACGATATATATATATATATATATATATATATATATATATATATATATATATATATATATATATATATATAAACATTATAGTAATCTACGCAAATTGACCTGCCTTTGGCGCTGGGTACAGAAACGTTAATTTGCGTAGGTTGTTCTAATTTATAAAGCTCTACTTTTTATTTTAATCTTTTGATAAATATTGTTTATAAGTTCATTTTAACAAAATATTGATTTTAAGTACATTTTCACAACACACAACACACATATATGTATATATATATGTGTGTGCGTGTATTGTAGATATATATATATAACATGTTAATCGAATTCAAATTATTTCATATACACGTATTAACCATACACGAACATAAATATAAAAACAGACACATACGAAATAGACAACACAAATTCATATATACATGCTTACGTATATTCACAAAAAATAATTAATCACTGATTATACATATAAACATATGAACATCGACAACAAATATTCTCAGTTAAACACACGTTGTTGAACTAACTGGACATTTCGTAATGTTCACGATTTTCCATCTACTTTTTTTTTCAAAGATCTCACAACTCTTGAGATGTTTTCTACTTTAAAATATAGAAATGTCAGTCAGATTTTCAAATTCAGTCCCAAATAGCAATACATCTGAAATACCGTTGTTTGATTTTGGCTAACCTTTTGGTTTTGTTATTTTTTCCAAACGTGTAAGAATACTTTATTTCTATTCGTTTTGTTTTATAATAATATTTCAACCGAGTAAAAGTACCGTCAAAATAGATACAAGTTTTCTTACTGACTTAAACAGAAGCAATGAAAAATAACAACTGTTGCATGCTGGCCCTTTGTTTCCTTTTTTAAATCGGATTTTTACTAAGTTTAATTGAATTACTTCTGTTTGCTTATTACATTAATTAAATTAAATTAAAATAAATAAAGAAGTCGACCATATTCGAGAGCTACCCGAAGGTTCCCTTATCAATAGTTACTACATCCTGGTGTAAGTAAGAGCGCAACTCTTTTTCTCCAAGGTTGCTTGCTTACTCATTGTACAACATTTTTTAAATGTTAGTGTACAAAAATTACGTTTCAGACTGAATTCTCACAGACAGACGATATCTTTTCAGACATTTTCATTATGGAAATCGTAA
The DNA here is from genome assembly GCF_053919585.1 of Euprymna scolopes. Taxonomy (NCBI): domain Eukaryota; kingdom Metazoa; phylum Mollusca; class Cephalopoda; order Sepiida; family Sepiolidae; genus Euprymna; species Euprymna scolopes. The sequence goes on from NC_136518.1 coordinate 83,534,268, forward strand.
GAATTTAATAACATTTTTTAGATCCCTGAAAATCTTAATGGATGAAAAAAATGAAATCATTATGAAACGCCTGTTTCATTCAACAACTTATACATGCACACATATTTGGAGATACAAATTAAAAAAAAATCATAATACAAATTTGAATCAAATGTTTTATAATATTCAAATGCATTTTTTTTGTGAGAAATTCCATATTCAACCGCCATGTTTCTTTTAGGCCGCCTACACGGTTTGCTAGCCGGTCTGTGATTGGTTTAAATTTGAATATACTCAGTTTGTATTGTCATAATGGTTTCACTCTTACAATTGTAACTGACGTTGTTTAATAAAAATTATTGCAGAGTATTTTGTCCTTTTAATTTAGAAACATGCAATAGTTTAGACCTATTCAAGAATGCAAGTATGAACATACGTGTCGTTTAACATAAAAATATAACGACGAAAGAAATTATCATAAAATATAAACGTGTTCTTTATTTCAATACAATGAAAATTAAAATCAATTGTTTAATTGTATCTGGATAAAATGGCAACAAATCCGATGCACATAAAATGCAATTGTTTAAAATGAATATTTTTAATGTTTTGTCCTAATCCACAATCTTTGGTTTGTGAGGCTGAAATTTCTGTGCAGTTCCGAGTTTGATCAGGGATGACAAGTGATGATCAGTCAATCTCTGACAAATTTGGACACGAATGATTGTAAATCCTTCTTGAGTTTTCATCATAAGAGGTGCCTTCATTAAGTTTCCAGACTCTTTTTATACTAGCATTCAAAGTTGTCGTCGACTTTTGAAAATTCAGTATGTTATTGCTATACATCTTATGAGATGACTGATCATTTTTTATGATTTCAACGAACAGCTACAATAGGAATTGGAATGCATCCTACTTAAGACTGATTGTCATAGCTAGTGAATTTCCAAAAATACACCCTGGACGTGAGGACACTTTAGAAGAACGGTATGCATAAAAGTCTGCTTTACATTTGGAAAATATGCCACAGAAACGTATGGAACGCTTTAGACTGCTTTTGGACCATCTTGAATGAATCGAGCATAAGTTTAAAAGTGGCATAACAGATTCAAGAAAGGTAGGGCATATGTGAGGGGTGATGAGAGGCGTGGAAGGAGTAAGGAAGTCAAAACACTAGAGTTGATTGGCCAAATAAAGAATTTCATGCGTAAAGACTGTCGTATGTCTATAGAGACAATAAGTGCACAGTTTGATGTCAATGTTGGCACTGTACACACACTTATTTGTGAGGAATTGAAGACACAGAAGATTTGTGCGCAAAGTTCGTCCCAAGGGTACTCTGAGAAAATCACAGACTATTTGAGCAAGATGGGCATCA